>NC_067481.1:46862899-47067899 GCF_947179515.1 Apodemus sylvaticus
CATGAAGGAAAAACATTCATACACACAAAATCAAAGCAAATAAATCTTTAAGCCCCACCCCCAAATCCCTGTCTCAGGTTTCCAGATTTAGCAAGGAAAATATAGAACCCCCCCCACACACACACAGAATTTAAGTTTTAGGTAAATCATACCTTTTAAATGCAGATACGTCCAGTACAATGATTAATGTTCATGAGGAAGTCAACACTTGCCATATATACACTAATACTTAAAAAAAATTGTTTCTCCAAAATGTAAATATAGTTAGACTTCTTAATGTGACTTCTTGAACTACTATAATAGAACCCAGAACATTGGGAAAGCTGCTAAATCTGTATGCTGTGTGTGTGTGTGTGTGTGTGTGTGTGAGAGAGAGAGAGAGAGAGAGAGAGAGAGAGAGTCTCTTCCTCCCTCTGTGTATATATACATGTTGTGTTGGAGGTTGGTCTGGAACAGCTACATATTCAGATACTATATACTGGCCCCCAAGATCTGGTTGCATCCGGAGAAGCACATTCTCACATATACCAAAGGATGTTGTGTAAACTTTGCTCATTTTTATTCTCTGGTCAAATAAAAGTGTGAAGTGGAAACTTAAGGGCTCTTTAGAGAGTCTGTTGTATTGGCTGGTATTTTGCTGGGGTGAACACGTGAAGGAGTGTTTTCCTCAAGTGGACACAGGTAAAAGGCTCAGGCAGACTCATGAAGGACAGTTTTGTTGAAGCAGACTCAAGTGAAAGGATGTTCTACTGAAGCAAGCGTGGGAAAGGATTCTTCAATAATGACGTGTACGCATTGGTCCCGTAGTTGAGCTCCATAAGTCGGGACTCCATAGAGAGAAACGCACCAAAAATCTTCTGGTGGTGTGCCTTGCTGCTTCCAAGAACTCCAGCTGATTGGCAGTATGATGTCATGTAGAGCTAGCTGTACAGCAGTGAAGTCTCGAGACTTCACTGATCTCCACTTCACTGAGAGAGGCACAGCCGAGAACTCCCGGCATTCCTGCTGGTCCCTCCTGTTAACTTGTTTCCAGGCCGAGGCCTGGATGTCTCTGCTGCGAATGCTACCACAGCTGGTTTGTGTTTACAATCCCAACTCTACCAAGCTGGACTGCTGTCCCATAAAGGGTTTGTGAATGGATCAGGCTGCCACTACGGACTATGAACTAAACTGTCAATTTCCTGACAGCATAGATGGGAGTTGCTCCAAAGAACCACTTTTTCTTTTTCTTTTTCTCTTTTCTTTTTGGAGAGGATAGAGTTTATTTCATCTTATAACTTACAGTACATTATGAATGGTAGTCAGGACAGGAAATCAGACATGAACTTGGAGGCAGGCACTGAAGAAGAGGTCATGAAGGAATAGAATTACTATCTTGTGCAAACTGATTTTTTTTAACCATTTTTTAACTTATAAAGTATAAGATACACCTAACATCCAGTCCAGTCCATCATCTTTGACAATTAAATAGAACACTCTGTCATCTATCCTAACTTAAAAGACTTATAAATCCATATGTTATGGCCTGGTTTAGCGTGTATACAATCTGAGAACTATTTCTCAAATATACTTTCTCAATGTTAAATAGCCTGGGTTGTCTATGAGACTATACATAGTCTTTCAACCCCATCAGAAATCTGAGAATGAGCAACATTATCTGAAAATATAGGAAGCCTACTCAGCTTCCAGAACTAAGACAAGTTGTTGAGACAGCTGCCTACCTATACAGCTCCAATAAGTCAGCAAGTTGGAGCATCAGTCTTCAGCCTTCTGACCTTTGAAAAACAGGAATTGTTAAGGACTAGCTTATTCTGTCTTGGCAGAACTAAGCTGCCCTAATGTGTAACTTGTGTCCTCTCAAGAATGGTATGGGTCTGTGGGAGAGATAGGCAATTTCTGCCCAGTGGCCACCTAGCCACAATGTACCACCTCACCTGGAGGTAGAGATGCTCCGTTTCTTCTTTGAATCCACAAAAGGGGAGCTACTAGGAGCAGATATGTCTCAACAACAAAAGAATAAATAACATTAAATGTCACATTCTGTGGATTTCTGACATTTTTCAAAACCAACTATCTATGGAAAGTAATCTGGACTGTTGTCCAGTAACAACTCTCAGCTATTTCTAATTAAATTATCTGAAAATGCCCTAACAATAAACTCTGAACCACAAATTTGCTATCTGGCCCTTAACTCACAGGCTTAAACATCTCAGATCAGTTTGTAATGACATTATAGAAGGACTGGGTCTAGGCCTTGTACTTTTAAAATTTTTGTATCATTAGAAGAAATTTAAACCTATGATAACCTTCTGTATCAAAATAAATTCTGTATCAAAATGAGAAATTATGACTTCAACTTAGTGACTATTGTAAAGATTTCTACCAAATAAGATTATGGTTATACAATCAATTCTAGCTATTTTCTCCTGTTCCAATTATGACCATTTCAACATTCCCCAGAAAGACAACTAGGATAACCACCTCTAGATGCCCAAAGTCCAGAGAACTGGGGCAACGACACTTCACAACTTCTTCAAACTGAATATGGGCATTGAGATATCTTTGAAGGGGTGGGGAAAGATAGGGAAAATGGGGGAGTTGGTTGGCCTTAAGAAGGCCACACCAACGATTGATTTAGTCTCTGATGTCTGTGTCCTGACTGGATCCAGCTGAAAGTCCAAGAGATCAGGAGCTCAGTTCAGCATGTCTGCCGATGAGACTCACCAAGCCTGTATATTCTGTAATATATAAATCTCAAAACAAAGTTTTAGTATCATCAAGATATCTTATTTTTGTTTGATTCTCTAGAATCTAGTCCTCTGGGAGTTTCCCTTTGTCATATCTAATCCATATAACTCTGGAAGGTGTATAGACACTAATAATCACCTAAAACACAAAGACAAAACCTTTCTCCCAAACCAACATATCCTTGGGCCAGTAAACAGAAAAAACTTTATTTTGACCTTTTTCCCAGAGGAATAATATAACTACAAAACTAAAAATCACAACCATTTTGAAAATTAAAACAATCTAAAAGAAACAAAGCAAACTAAAATACTGTATGTATCCATTCTTAGGCTTTTTCTATTTTGCCATGCCAGGAAATTAACCCAAAATTCCTGTGGAGCCCATGTTCAAAGAATATGAGTTAGTTATCCTGCAGACCTTATTATACCATCTTTAAAACAATTAATTCACACTTCTATCTATACCTGCTTATAAGCAGGGAGCTTGTCAAACCAGGATTTTAACCCAAAATTCCCTTGGAGCCCCTGTTAGAAAGAATGAGTGTCCTCTAAGACTTATTAGAACAATATATCTTTGTACCAATAATTGAATTAAAGCAATTAATTCAAACTCTCACTAATATCTGCCTATAGGAGGTAGGTAGTTTTGACTTGTTAAGCTCTCTGCCCAGAGCAGCCATCCTGTTATACTACCTACCAAGCAAGGGCCCTTGTGCTTTCTACCTGGAGCCACAGGTAGAAACTTATCCAGTCTGTTAGTCTATGTATTCTTATTGTGGAATTAAGTCCTTTGATGTTAAGAGATATTAAGGAAAAGTGATTGTTGCTTCCTGTTATTTTTATGCTATTTTTATGTTTGTGTGGCTATTTTCTTTTGGGTTTGTTGAAAGAAGATTAGTTACTTGCTTTTTCTAGGGTGTAGTTTCCCTCCCCGTGTTGGAGTTTTCCATCTAGTATCCTTTGTAGGGCTATATTTGTGGAAGATATTGTGTAAATATGGTTTTGTCATGGAATATCTTGGTTTCTCCATCTATGGTAATTGAGAGTTTTGCTGGCTATAGTAGCCTGGGCTGGCGTTTGTGTTCTCTTAGGGTCTGTATGTCATCTGCCCAGGATCTTCTAGCTTTCATAGTCTCTGATGAGAAGTCTGGTGTAACTCTGATAGATCTGCCTTTATATGTTACTTGACCTTTTTACCTTACTGCTTTTAATATTCTTTCTTTGTTTTGTGCATTTGCTGTTTTGACTATTATGTGATGGGAGGAATTTCTTTTCTGGACTAATCTATTTGGAGTTCTGTAGGCTTCTTATATGTTTATGGGACTCTCTTTCTTTAGGTTAGGGAAGTTTTCTTCTATAATTTTGTTGAAGATATTTACTGGCCCTTTTATTTTGGAATCTTCACTCTCTTCTATACCTATTATCCTTAGGTTTGGTCTTCTCATTGTGTCCTGGATGTTTTGGGTTAGGAGCTTCTTGTATTTTGCATTTTCTTTGACTGTTGTGTCAATGTTTTCTATGGTATTTTCTGCACCTGAGAGTCTCTCTTCTATCTCTTATATTCTGTTGGTGATGCTGACTCCTGATCTCTTTCCTAGGTTTTCTAGCTCCAAGGTTGTCTCCCTTTGTGATTTCTTTATTGTTTCTATTTCTATTTTTAGATCCTGGATGGTTTTGTTCAATTCCTTCACCTGTTTGGTTGTGTTTTCCTGTAATTCTTTAAGGAATTTTTATGTTTCCTCTTTAAAGACTTCTAGCTGTTTATCTGTGTTCTCCTATTTCTTCTTTCTGTTCTCTTTCTTTAAGGGAGTTATTTATGTCCTTCTTAAAGTCCTCTATCATCATCATGAGATGTGATTTTAAATCAGAGTCTTGCTTTTCTGGTGTGTTGAGGTATCCAGGGCTTGCTGTGGTGGGAGAACTAGGTTCTCTTCCCGAAGTATTTGGTTACGGAGCACTGTGGCACAGATTGAGCTCTGGGAGCAGAAGGAAACTGGCCCGAAGAACCATTTCTAAACAGGTCCACTTTCCCCCATATCCTGTCTTTTCTACTACTTTTGGTGGGTTATGGGTTAAACGAGAGGTTAAAATGTTTAAGAACCATTACTAAAAATAAACTTTAAAAAAATAAAATTACAAAGTGGCTGATAGCCACTTATTGGGGAGAATAGAGGTAGGTGGGACTTCAGTTCCAGGCTGGGGATCTCAGATAGTGACCACAGGAGAGAGGGAGGGAGGGAGAAGGAGAAAGGAGATGGAGAAAGCAGGAGGTCTTCATTAGATGGGATGGACCAGGATCATGTGACTGAGAAAAGTGCACCCTGAGGACGGACAGTTGGGAAACAGCCAGTTTAGCATAGAAAAATAGTTTAGGGGTAATCACCACTCAGTTACTGTGCTGAAGCTGAGGAAATAAGTTGATAAGACTCTGCCTGAATTATTGTGGGCTAGCTGGGTCACAAAAAGAACTAATATTAAGTAACTAACTACAATGTGTGTGTGTGTGTGTGTGTGTGTGTGTGTGTGTGTATGGTGTAATGTTTTCCTAGGGAGATGGTCTCTCATCCTGGGATGAACAGACTTAGACATCATCTTACCCTCCAGTCTACCTATACCAATCTCCAAATCAGTTCCTCCCATGTGTCCTATTGCTTTCTTCCTTTCTCTCTATAAATTTTGGATCTGAAGTGGGGCTGAGAACCAGCTTTTACTGGGTACCTATCGCTTGCTTGACACATTCCTTCCACGTGTCCTTTTCTTCTTTGACTCCATTTAAGGCACCCAAGGTAGTTACCATTTCACAAGTGAGGATACTAGGTTTAATGGGCCTTGAGTTAAAGATGACAAAACGAAGAAAGGGTGTGGCTCAGTGGCAGATCGATTGCTCCCCTAGCATGCATAAAGTCTTGGGTTTTATCTGCAATATAAAACCAAAACAGCAAACAAAAATTCTGGTAACCCAGCAACCCAACTGTAACTGTTCCCAAGATATATATGCCCAAAGTCTTCTCCCTCCAGTAGGTATCGTAGTAGTAATGGTGCCAGTCTGATTTTATCTTTTCCCCCTCTCTCTGTGTGTGTCTGTGATATACGCTTCTGTGCATGCACATGTATGTGTGTGTGCGGAGACTATGCATCAATATCCGGTATCTTTCTCTGTCACACTTAACCTGTTATTTTGTTTCATTTTTAAGATAAGGTCTCCCTATGTAGCCATGGCTGGCCTAGAGCTCACTGTGTAGACCAGCTGACCTCTAACTCATAACAACCCCCCTGTGTCTGTCTCCCTTTTTCTGGGATCAAATGTATCATTTTGCCAAGCTTGACCCTGCTTTTTGAGTCAGCATCTCTCACTGAATCTAGAACCCCCAGATATACCTGTCTCCCCACTCCACACATCCCTTGAGTGACAGGTACACTCTGACACATCTGGTTTTGACCTGGGCACTGGAATCTAGACTTAGGCCCTCACAGTTGGGTACCAAGTGCTTCACTCACTGATGCATCTCCCTGGCCCCTTTATCTTATCATTTGACACAGGGTCTCACTATGTAGCTCAGACTGGCCTCACATTTCAAATGTGCTCCGGCCTCCATACTCTTCTCCATTTGAGGACATGGTTAAGAGCCAAAGTAGGTGACCTTTGCGAGTGACCACTAGAGGTCACTTCGAACCCACAGTGGCTCTGGAGCTAGGGAGCTAGGGCTGAGATCCTCACAGGCCTGTTACTGACAGGACTGGCCTATTCTGATCAAGCAGGGAAGGGATGGGTGGGAAAGGAAAAATGAGGGCTTCAGGGGGAGAGGAAAGAGCAATGCAGGATGACCTCGCGAGTCCCTCAGAAGGAGAGGACAACGCCCTATATTATCAGTAGGGATGGCTGAAATGCGAAGAAAGTTCTAAGACTTTCTTATCCAAAAGGGGAGAGGAGTTGGTGGTGGCACCCCCAAATAAGATGGTCTGCCCGCCAGCTGCCTCACCTGCAAAATTCACTTTCCTTCTCAGTGGTCTGGCCTCGGAACTGTCTAGCACACACTAATGGGACTTCAGCTTCAGGCACCGTCATTTGCACAGGCTTTTCTAAAGGCCCTGGTCATTAATCACTACATGTTTGGAATCTGGTACTCTTTTCCTTAAAGGGGCCTCTCCATATAAGCATCAGGCCTCACGGGTCTTGGCTGGAGCCTCACTGGCTCCAGTACAGAGTGTTTAAAGGGAGAGGAAAAGGAGGCCAGGGGTTTCAAAGGAAAGTACCCGCCCCAAGACCAACAAGGGAGGGGCTTCCTGTGGGAGTAGGACAGTTCATTCAAGGGCCAAAGACCCCAGCAGCTACTTAACTTCCAAGGGGTGATTAACTGTGGGGCCATCAGAGGTGAGGTCCTCCTCCTGCTGGCCTGAAGGTTCCTGTGGCTGGCAATAGTTTGTCTGAATCTTTACAGACAGGCCTGCCACATCCTGTTAGCTGCTTTCTGAATAAACAATAGTCTTGCCAACCATTGTGTCGATTTGGAAAGTAAGGGGGGAAAAAAAAACAACTCCAGAAGGAAAGTTATAGAATCTCTGAGCTGTGAACTTTGCAAAGGGATGAATGATAAAAGTACCAGGAAACGACCTGCTTGCAGTTCCAGGATACCTGTTAGATCTTTCAGTCCTTGGTTAGCCTCTGCTCACCCTTCCCAACACCCGAGGTCATAAACGGCCCCAAAGCCCATCCCACAGGATTTGAGATCTGAGTTCAAGAGCTTGGCTGCCTTGCCAATAATTTACTTCTGCACAACGAGCCATTTTAGGATTTGGTATACTGTGCAATGGGCAAATGGACCTGGTTCTGTGAGGAGTCTGCATGGAATAGGGCATAATGGGGAGAGGGGAAGTGATATCATCCCCACACAACAGCTGGGATGCCGCCTCACTTGACTCTGGTGTCTCCCTGAGCCAAGAAGGGAGTGAAAGAGAAAAGAGAGGGGATCAAAAGAGGAGAGGGTGGGGGTGGGGTTAAAAAGGCTAACCCAGAGTCCACTAAATGGTCAGCCAGCTTTGGAGGCTCCACCCCTCCTAACGGACGCTCTCTGCCACTGCTTCAATAGACACCCGTTTCACCTCTCCTGTGTCTTTACTTCTTTGTCCCTGGACCTTCAACACTTTGTTCGCCTCTGGAGAGACCTAGGATGTCTGGCAGGCCAGCCATGGCTCTCGGTACAGTCTCATAACAAGATAAACAGTTCTGTTTGGGAGCTGTGATAGATTCAGGGATCAAAGTTCAAGCAATATCCACATAGATAGGGGCAGATGACTTGAAAAATCTATGGGCTCTCTGGTTTTTAAATGAACCCAGCTGGTCCTAGCAGCTGACAGGCACTGCTGAGAACTGTCTGCTTCTCTCCTAACTCCACACACAGTGACTTCAATCTGGTACTTGAAATTGGCCAAGGTAAAAGTACTTATATAATTGAAAACTGTCAACCTCCGCAAATCCAGGCCCCCCTCTTCAGAACTGTCAGACATTTACCAGAGTGACATAGTACCACCTCTGGCACACACAGCACCTGAACAATCTTCGGATCTGTCTATGCAAGGGCACACAGAAGAGCACTCGCGTGTGCTCCCCATTACAGTCAGCAATCTTTCTTGTTCTGTTATGCAGACATTTTGAGAATTTTCCTACCTATTACATCCCAGTTCCATACAGATACCTAATTTCTTTCTTTTATAATCCATAACTGCCCTTGTGTCATCCTTTTGGAAGTCTTCCTTGACCTAGGAACTACGTGCCTTACGTGCGAAATCTTCTGTATCAATAATCCAGTCAGGATAGCAAATTTCCCTGTCTTTCCACAAGTGAGTAATATAGGGACCACCAACAACTCACTGCACAGTATCATTCAAATGGAAACTGGGTCACGATTTGCCATCTGGGCTCCTTTGCCATGGTAGAGACTGCTGCATTGGTTTTACCCCTGATTGACACATCATCTACCAAGCTCTACCCCACATCCTGACTAGTGTTCTTCCAAGGAGCTGGAAGTCCTCGTAGAGTTTCCACAGTGAACAGCCTGTCTCCCTAGGACACCGAGGAATTTTGCATGGACATCTTTCTGTCAGATGAGGAGAAACAGGCAAAGAGAAATCACCTGATATGCTCTGGCCAGCCCCAGTGATGGATATCTCAGCATGAAGACTATTAGCTATAAGATATAACATGGGAAAATATACAGGAGGAAATGACCACATGCCCACTTCCTGCCAAGTACTCCTGTAATACATAATTTGAGGTACTGAGGTACAAGTGGTAGAATACTTGACTAGCATATGCAGATACCTAGGTTCAGTCAACACACACACACACACACACACACACACCAGGAGCATAGGGGAGCAGCACTGGCTGTGAGGGTACACTCCTGTAATCCCCACTGTAATTGGAGGTTTAGGCAAGAGGATCTTATGTTCAAGGCCAGCCTGAGTGACATAGTGACACCTATCTCAATAAACTAGAAAAAAACAAAACAAAACAAAAATCCTGCCATACAGCTCAAAAAACAGTTAATGATTTAAAATTTTAAAACTTTCAGTCAAGTTGCTCAGCAGGACTTAAGGAAAAACAACCCACTGACATGCTTCCGTACCAGGCTCCCTCCTAAACCTGTCCGCCAAAGCATCTCTTTGTAAGACTCCTAACTCTGCTCTGGAAGTCACTGTCTTCAAGGTAGATTACTGTAATAATGAGTACAATTGCTTCGTTTGGTTTCCGTGGTGTATTTATGTCCAGAACAGTGGTTGGCACATGGTAAATGTCTGTTGAAACCACACTCTCCCCTTCCGTCTGCACTGGGGGTTGAAACCAGCGCGCTCTAATCTACACTTCCAATCCTAATCACTTTTTGACTCACTCATTGGCCCCCTGTTTCGTGAGATCCCATAGAATAACCACATTTCCTTCTTAGGAACTGCTTCAAGGTTCTGCCAAGGTTTATTAGTTCTCTGTGACACTGTTTGTGCCTTCCTTTCTTTTACCACAACTACAGATGATATCTCTGGAATCTTACATTAAGATTTTTGATTTCTGAGCCAATCCGCCTGACTCGAGGGCCCACACCCTTCCACTCTACGCTGAACATCCCACGGAGATCGATTCTGGGCCAGAGCTCCTCTGCATAATTAGAGGAGACAATTTACAAAAATGGCCAGTGGGACTGGATTGTGAACTAGAGCCATTCTTGGGTTGGCACCTCTCAAGAAAGAGTAGATGGAAGATAATGGACGGAGCCCTTACTAGTGAATTAAATTAAGGTCAAGTGTTAGGGTTTGGGCTGTATAGTTCAGCGGTAGAGCATTTCCCTAGCATCCATGAGATCCTGGGTTCAGGTCTCAGCACTGCATTAAGTAGAATTCAGAGGCATCTGGAACACGTACATATATGCCCTCAGTCCAGGGCCTGGATTCTTTGCAGTAGAACATTGGTCTAGCATGTAGAGGCCCTGTTTGTTTGTTTGTTTGTTTTAAAGGGTCAGGAAGATAGATCAGAGTAAAGGTACCTGCCACCAAGCCTGATGACCTGAGTTTGGTCCCTGGAATCTACATGGTAGAAGTTAAGAACAAACTTCTCTGACCCCTATTTTCCCACAGGACACATGTGCTACACACACACACACACACACACACACACACACACACACAGAGTTTTTAAATGTAACTTTAAAAGCTCAGATTTTTGCTAAAAGTCTCCTGTTACCCAAAGTGGTTTCCTGCCTTTTTCACAAACCAGAACTTGCACCGTACAATAAAAGTTCTTTGAACCCAAGAAACCACAGGCACCTTGCATTCACCTCTGCTATTGTTGAACCCTGCAAATGCCAGCTACAAGTGTCTTTGGCGTGCCATGAAAAGGAGGTTGGGAGGCCAACATAGCCCTGGCATACGCCTGAATATGGGTTACACCAAAGAAAGTCCTGACTCGGTGGATCAGAAGAGAAAAGAAATCAGACAGGGCCTTTGTTTTCCAAGAGTCCCTGGCTAGCACATCGTGCACAAAACAAACACTGTATTGGTGCCTTAACACAGACTTGTTGTTTGTATCCTTTCTCCGCCTACTTCCAGAGGTAGAAAAGCATCTCTCTTGTGTTTTTTCTCTATTTCCTCTTCCCTGGCCCCTCCCACCCTTTGTTCTTAAAGGTATACACTCTGGATCTCAGGCCTTTGGCCTTAGGCAGTTCTCAGGGGAGGAACAGCCTTCCAAGTGGCTCCACACATCAAAACTCTGAGGACTAGCCTTTGCCCTGTCTATGGCCCAACCTCATCAAAGGGCTCTCTAATGAGCCCAAACATGTAAACAAGGTGCTAGAAGGTATTGTCTCCCTCCCTTGCTAAACCACTAGGTTATATTCCTAAAGCTAGCTCCCAAGATCTATTCCCTTATTTGGCCACTTCCTTACGCCTGACTAAAACACCAAGGTCCAGTTCTCAAAATTCATACTTTGGCTATACTGGCTAACAAGTCAATCAGGACTTACCAACTCATCAGAACACAACTTTCTCTTGTTGCTCCTTAAAAACCCACTCCTGCAGAAACACCTGCTGCTGTCTTTGTCAGATCCAGAGGCAGACACCCACCTGCACCCCCGCCCAGCCCTCTGCGGTAATAAATACCCGTGGGGCTTAGACTTTCCCTTCTGGATGTGTTCTGAGCAGACTCCGGAGCCCCTGTACTCATCCCTGTGGCTCAGCCTCGGCAGCCGGCTGCCCGGTGGGCCGGCACAGCCAAAGCTCATCTTGTGCTTTCATCCACTGCCATTGGAACTCTGTCCACGTTTGCTATGCCTTTTGTACGTAGAAGCAAAGAACACACAGGAAGCAGTAGGGCCACTCAGGCTACGACCTCACTAGATTTGAAGTGAATAAATGTAGCATTTGGATTTAAACAAAAAAACCCAGACCATTAATTACTATTATATTCCATTGGGATGTAATACAAAAATCATCTATACATGGCTTTAGAAATTCAACTTAATTTTCTATTGCATACTTCACAAGTCTAGAGAGGCTAGCCTAGGACTGACCTGGCAACTTGGTCCCTGCCTTGGGAAGGAGGAACAGCAGGCTAATCCATTAAAGATCTGACTCATTAATGAGACACACCACAAAACTAGTTTCCTTTTGTTTCTGTGCTAAAACAGCACTTGTGGGAGGGAAGGATTTATTTGTCTCTCTCTCTCCTGGATCACAATCCATCACTGAGGGAAGCAGGGCAGGAACCTGAGGCAGAAACAATAGATGAGCACTGCTTACTGGCTAGCTCTCATAGACTCATGATTAACTAGCTTTCTAGGGATGGTGCTGCCCACAGTGGGCTAGATCCTCCTGCATCAATTAATAATTAAGACAAGTCCTGCAGATACGCCCACAGGTCTATCTGATCTAGACAATTACTCAGTTGAGACTTTTAGGACTCCAGGCTGTGTCAAGCTGGCCAAATGAACCAGGACATCAGCTGTATAGCTTCACGTTGGATTTTTACATTTTGATTATCAAATATATTTTTAGGCACTTACCCATTTGTGGGGCTAGGGGAGCGATGGAGCTGTGAGAAGCAGACCTGGAGCAAGAGTAGGATCAAGGCATGTCGGAATCACAGAAATCTTGTCCTGAGATCATCCTCATGTCCCGAATATGTACACCCATGTCCCCAACTTTGACCCACCAGAAGAGGTCACATAGCCTGATAGCCAAGTTCAACCTCCTTTGCCTTATAAAGTCATGTCTAGCAGCACCTGGAACTCCTCCTTATGTAAATGAGGCATCCCCAACACCCTGTCCTGGACCAATGATATACACTCACCATCCTAAGGTTAAATAGCCTGCCTGCCAGTTAAAGGAGTGCTCAATGAAGCCTGTCTCAAGAGAAGTCTATTTCACATCGAGCTCATGCCCGTCCCCCAACCTTGGACAAATAAATTTTGCTATAACCTATTTGTAATTGTTTTTTTTTTTCCCTATTCTCATCATCTCATAAAACTTGTCATACTCATCAGTCCTACAATAACAGGCTCCAGTCACGCCAGATGTGAAGAAGGCAAAATGTGAAAATATCTACTTGAGAGTAGAGAAATACAATAGGCACTAAGAGTATCAGTGATGGGCCAGGAGAGATGACTCCTTGGCTACGACTGCTCCTTCAGAGGACCTGGATTCCATTCCCAGTACCCTCACGGCAGCTGAAAACCATCTGTGAGGCCTGACCCAGGGATCCAAGACCCTCTTCCGACCTCCACAGGCACTGCACACACATGGTCTACAGACATACATGCAGGTAAAACACTCATATACACAAACATTTAAAAGGAATGCCAGTGTGTGGTAGTGCATACCTTTAGTCCTAGCACTCAGGAAGCAAAGGCTGTGAGTTCAAGCCCAGACTCGTCAACATAGCCAAATCAAAAACAAATGAAAAAGAATTCCAATGATTGAAAACTATACATCATAGCCTTTTAAATTTTAGATCATTATTTTGAGGTCCTGGGGATTGAACCCGGGCCTTCACACATGCTAAGCCAATGTTCTTCTTCTGGGCTATATCTCCCTTCCCCCAACAAACACACTCTTACTTTTCATTTATTTATTGGTCTTTAAAACAGAGTCTCAGGTAGCCCAGGCTGGCTTCAGCATTGGTATGTAATCAAAGATGGACTTGAACTCCTAACCTTTCTGCCTCCATCCCTCAGTGCTATATTACAAGTCTAAACCACTACATGCAGTCTCACCTTTTATTTTGGCGCAGGCACACGCTAAATTGCCAGCCTTAAACTCCTCTGTAACCCAATAAAACCTATAACTTGTGATTCTCTTGCCTCAGCCTTCAAGATAGGCTGTGGTGATGGGCCTGGCCTACTTACTTCCATTATTTAAAAAGAATTTGTGGTGATAGCTAGCAGGTCTCTCTATACAAAGTCTAGTGACACTTCCAGGTATGCATGTGGTTCACAGATAGACATGCAAAACACCCATACACATACATTATTTAAAAAAATATGAAGATTCCATAGGTATTGTTTCTCATAAAACAATTACTGTAGAAGAAAAATCCCTTCTCCCAGAGCATAAGACCGCAATGATAAAGTTAAAAAAAAAAAAAAAAGTCCTTGTAGGATCTTCCACACGTGGTGGCTACTCAGCACCAATCTGTGGTAAGAAACATCTCTAAAACACACACATACTAGTAATTACTTTTTTGTGATACTGTGCAATATATATATGGCTTTCCTCTGTCTGATGATACACCAGTTCCTAAAATTTTTGGAATCTTCAAAGTGATAACCATCTTCTATGCTAATGAGATAATGGTGGTTGGCAGCCTCTAGATTCCTGCAGGATGATGGTGGGTTTGGGCCCAGGTGTGACTAGAAGGCTGGGACTTATGAGCCCCCCGCTTCTCAATCTGTAGGCAGGGAACTAGGACTGTGGCTGGAAGTTAATCATCAGTAGTCAATAATTGACTCCACCAGCCTTGTATAAAGATGCTTCTGTGGTATGCTTCTTGGGGTCCAGCTGTGAACCATTTCCTTCCTCTCAGGGTGTCCCGACATGGCTGTGCACCAAGTTGGAAGGTTGAAGTAGAATATGGAACTCATAGGGTCTATAGGATCCCCGGTCCAGCTGGGAGTGAATGCAGGGGCAGTGGGATGGTGGTGGAGAAGGCCTTCAAGGGTCTGTTACAGCTCTTTTAGACAAAAGCCTTCTCCGATGATCTTCAATGAAACAGCTCTCTGATATGATCTTAGCTTGTGCACATATTTATTGGGGGTGAATCAGGGGCATATATATATATATATATATATATATATATATATATATATATATATGCACACACACTCTCCAGGGTATACACATACACACACACACACACACACACCCTGGAGAGTGGGAAGAGGTTCTTCTTAGGGTAAAGTTTTATTGGTTGAGTCTTAAGGTTCTGGGGATATCACATTTTAATGTGATGCTATTTATCAGGAGCTTTTGGTTTCTTTATTTTTGTTTTGCTTTATGGTGCTGGGGAATTGAACCCAGGTCTTGACCATGCTAGGCCAGTGCTGCACCACTGAGTGACACCAGCATCCTTTCTAATAGTTTTCATTGGTGTTCTATTATTTACTTATGTGCACACATATGTGTGTGCCGAATGGACAGAGAGGACAGCTTGCTGTACTTGTTTCTCTCCTTCTACTAACTGAGTCCTTAGGATTGAACTCAGCTTGTGTGTCTTGGCAGAAAGTGCCTTATCTCACTGAGTCACCTCAGTGGGCACTTCATTTTCATTTATATGTGTTTATTTGTTTTAAATGTTTATTTTTATTAGTTTTAAATTATGTGGACATGTGTGCATCTGTATATGGGTATGTGCATGCAGGTACACTTGGAGGCCAGGATCCCCTGGAGTTGGAGTTAAGTTGTGAGCTACTTTGTGGGTGCTGAGAACCAAATCCTGGTCCCCTGCAAGAACAGCTTAAACACTCAGCCATTACCCCCACCCCTATTCATTTATTCTTGAGGTAGACTCTCATTCTTAACCTAGACTGGCTTGGAACTCATTATGTAGTCCAGGTCAGCTTCTAGTTCATGGCAGTGCTCCTGCCTCCCCAGCACTGGGATCATGAACATTAGCCAACATATCAAGGTGTCTTACAGGTGCTTTTGTAATGAACCCGTAATCCTGAATGTTCCCCTGAATTCTATGAGCCACTCCAGCAGACTAACAGAAGCTGAGAACTGGGTTGTAGGAACCTTGGCTTAAAGCCTGTAAGTCAAAAACACAAAGGAAACAGCCTGGGGCACAGCGAAGAGCTAAACTAGGGGGGAGGTTAGAAGATTCCAGGCTCTGAACTGGGGAGGACAGCAGTCTGGGAGACTGAACCTGTGGGTTCTGAGCAGAGTCAGGACACAACAGAACCAGAGGATAACTGTTGCAGGCAGGATTGCTTGCTTAGTGTGTGTGGGAGAAAACCCCAACAATTTGGTCACAAAGTCTTTCTTCTGGTGGTTGTTGTGTAAGAGAAGAGGAACTGGGTTTGTTTAATGTTGTCCTAGGCCTTCACTCTGTGTGCTGTTAAACTTGTGCAACAGCTTAGCCCATCACAAACGACTTCTGTTTGCTCTCTCATCACTTGTTAGTCCTGTCAGCTTTGTAAACAGACATAAGCCATTTTAACAATAGGCTGATTTGCAGTCTTGAGAGATGTTCCGATGGTTTCTGTGTCTACTAAGTTCATTAGATGTAAAAACTCATCAATTTGGAAAGCGAGATCTTGCTCTAGGAGGAAAAAACCATTTCATCACTAGACTAGTCCCTGTGATTTGTTTGAAAATGACAGTAAAACAAAAATAAACAAGCAAACCAAAAGAAACTAAAACATTAAAAACAGCCGTGAATGGCATCTGGTGGTATAGTTCAATAGAAAAATAAATGCTTAGATCGTGTGAGACCTAAGTTCTATCCTCAGGACAAAGATAAATAAATAAGAAGCAAAGGAAAAGAAAGATATGAGTAGCTTTATGTTCACATATAAATGAAAAACTAACAATAAATTTAGAAATAGGAATGAGAAAAGTGTGAACTCAGTGTATCTGCCAGGGTTCTCCAGAGAAATGGAACCAATATTCTCAATATAGAATCAATAGCCTCAATCTATCTACCTGTCTATCTGTCTGTCATGAGACTTCTAGGGATTGGCTTGTTTCACCACAAAGGCCAAAGAGTCCCACCCTCTGCCACCTGCAATCTGAAGCCCAGGAAAACTGGTGCTGTAATTGGTTCTGAGTCCAAAGGCCTGAAAAACAGAAGAGCTTGGGTATAGACAAGGAGAAGGTGGATGGTAGAGCTCGAAGAGAGAAAACGTGCTCTTTTGAGGCTGTCTTGTTCCCTCGGTGGGTTAGATAATGGCCACCTGAACTGTCAGGGACTGGCGATTGGCAGTTCTTTACTTGGTCTTACTGATTGAAGCTGATTGGCCGTCTAGTGGTTGGAAGCTGTTTGTCAAATAGTCATGTGCAAAGAGGCAAAAAGAACTTAGCTATCCTGACAGCAAAGGTTAAACTTGCTCCAAGGAACTTGATGCCCTTAATCAGCCAGAGGCAGTCTGAGGATATTGTCTCTGCTGTCCTTTTTTTCTTTCCTACCAAGTGTTTAGGGCGTTAGAAGGATGGAAGAAGAGAGGTAGAAGAAAAAGGAACCCACAAAGTAGCCAAAAGTCTGACCAGCCTGCCTTCTGCGATTAAGGGCATGTGCCACCCAGCCCGACTGACATTTTTTTTAAGAGAAGGGGTGCTAGAGAGATAACTAAGTGATTAAGAGTACACATGGCTTCCAGAGGACCCATGTTCTGTTCTAGCACCTTGTCAGGTGCTTCATAATCACCTGTAGCTCCAGCTGGTTTTTGTTGGTTTTGTTGTTGTTTTGTTTTTTCCTTTTGCGAGTTTGTATGTATGTGGTATGTGATCTGTCTCCACCCTCACTCACAGCCTTCTGGTTACAAGCACAAGGCAATGCCTGGGTTTTTATGTAGGTTCTGGGATTCTGAAGCATCCTTGCCACTGAGCCATGTTCCTCCGAACTCTGGTGTTTTATTTCTCATTTTGAGTCAAGGTTCTACCGCAGTCCAGGTTGGCCTTAGATGTGCTACATCATTGCTGAGGAAGACCTTGAGCTCCTGATCATTCTACTTCTCACAGCCTGTGATGATAGGTATGTGGAACTCTATCTGGATGTTTTTTGTTATTTGTGTTTCTGATGCCATATCTAAGACATCCTTTTCTTACTCAACATCATAAAGATTATTCCTGTTTTGTTCTGAGAGTTTTATGGTGTATGAACCATGATCCATTGGGTTGTGTATACCATGAGATGGTACAATTCATCATTCTGGAAGTTACCATCTACTTGATCCAGCACCATTTATTTACTTGTTAAGAAGACAAGTCTTTCCCCTGGTCAGTGTTTCTCAACTTGCTTTAGGGAGTTGAAAGGACACTTCACAGGGATGGCATAGCAAATAACCTGTGCATCAGATATTTACATTATGACAATTATATATAATTTTATATAAGCGAAAGTATAAAGTAGCTATGAAAATAATTTTGTGGTTGGGTGTGACTGCAGCAGGAGGAACTGTATTAAAAGGTCAGGTTTGAAGCCTTAGGAAGGTTGAGCACCATTGCCCCTGGTAATTGTAACAACCTGTTGAAAGTCAGTTGACAGGAACTGAGAGGGCTTTCTGGCCAACCAGTTCCATTCTGTTAATATCTAGATTTATAATACTATTTTTCAAAGTGTCTTTTAAGTTAATATCTCTCCTGCAGGATTAATGTATCCCATGCTGACTGCAAACTCACCATGTGGCTAAGAGTGACCTTAAGCTTCTGAGTCCTCTGCTTCCACACCCTGAATGAGGAACTAAATGTGTGGACCGCCACACCTTGTTGATGGAGTACTGGGGAATCAAACTCCCTTAGTTTCCTAAGCTTCCTGACAGGTTTCATAGGTTTTTACATTTTCTAGATAGTTTTGGCTATTCTGAGTCTTGCATCTCTCTATAAATGTTAGGAGCAATTCACCAATTTCTAAAAAGAACAAAGAGGAATGTTACCCTACATTTTAGGCTACTTTATTGGGTTCTATTATCTTCCACTCTTCCAGACCCTCCCTCCAAACACTAAGCAGGAGAGAAAGAAGGTTAGAGTGGAAAGGAGGTGTGGACCTCTTTGGTCTACTCCCTACTGATTAGGGGCATCAGGTTCCTTGTCCAATCTCTTGTCAGTGTATCTCCAACCAGCAGTCCATCAATAGGAAAAGCAGCAGCAGGACCAGCATTTGCCAGCATTTCCCAGTGGGGAGAACAGCAGGAGGAGCAAGCAGCAGCTGACCCAGGGCCTCTCAGAGGTCTTGAGAGGTCTACCTCTCAAGAGTCCCCAGAATTCCAAACATTAACTATTGGCAACTGGCAAAAGTCACGCCCGCCCCTTCTAGAGCACAAGACAATCATAGATAACATAAACATCTTGTACTGCTTTTGTTAAACTTATTCCTAAACATCTTATTTGTTTTAGTGCCATTGTGAATGGTGTGTTTTAGTTCATTTTCCAATTATACATGATAAGAGCACAGAGATACATTGAAGACAAGTGTGGTGGCATAGGTCCATAATCTTGCGGGGCACACGGACAGTGCCACCAGAGAGGCATAAGAACTGGTGAGGTGGAGCATGCCCAAACTCCAGGAATCTCAGAGCTCTGAGATGGCAGGAGTAGGGCTGCTCCATCCCTGCCTTTAATGCCTGCAACCACGATCCTCAACTGAGGTGACCAGAGGCACTCAGTCCCAGGAGCACAGCACCTGAAATGCATCTCCATGCTAATGAGGCATCTCAATAGTCTTAGCCTTCAACCAATGGCCTTCCCTTCCTGGGTATTCTCAAGCCCTTCCCCCAAAATTATATAATCCCTACTTCACCCTGAATAAAGCATATACATCCAACTCAACCCCTGGAATAAGGCAATATGAACAAGCAAAGATCCAGAGAGCTGCCTCATTAGAGATCGCCCTGGGGAAAGCCTTCACCTAAAAGAGCCACAACACTAAGACACCTGAAGAAGAGCTGTCTTCTCCCACCACTCCGGCACTTGGCTCCCAACCCAACCAGAATCCTGCCTGTCCTGGACCCTGCTTTCCCCTTCTGGCCTGGCGAGCAGCGGCTCTGGCAGAGATTCATTCTATGAGTTCCGTTACTCCAAGAACCCTGACTATATAGCTGGATATGTTCTTTCACATTATTATACTGTTCTGGTTTTTTTTTTTTGCATCAAAGATTAATAATTAAAAAAAAAATCTTTCTAATCAGCTCCAGTTTGGATCAGAGTTTGGAACCACTACAGATACAAAATGAATTGATGGCACTACTCTGGGCCCACTGAACGAACCATTGTCCTGACCCAATGTATCTTTCTCTCCATGTCCTAGAAACTGCTCTCAGGTATAGAAGAAAAGCATATAAAAATGTCCCACATTCAGCTATGGGAAGACTGAGACCAGAGAGGCCTCCCTTCCAGAAAATGAATACGAACTGGAGAAATAGGTCATTCTGCTTGCCTAATGCATTCAGTAAGTGCACTTCTGGCTAGCCTGGGTCTAGGCTCGAGTGTGCGTGCCTTTATTTTGGCACCAGCTTCCCTAGCAATAGCTCTTGCAACTGGGGCTTCTCAGAAGACAGGAAATGAAGCAACCTGAGTGTGCAGCAGCCTGAAGGCCTCTGTATGCTGGTGGTGAGGTAGCTCCACAGGCTGGTGAGGGGGCTGGGATGTGGCTTAGCGGGTGAGTGCTTGTCTAGCAAGCGCAGGCCTTGGGTTTGATGCCTCGCACCACAAAAAAGAAGACGATGACAAGTGTGAAATCAAATGAATTTAAAAGCTGGTTCCAACATTCAACCATGACATTCTGAAAGTCTGCATTCTGAAAGTGACTAAGCTTTTCGTGCCTACCAGTAGCAGCAAGGACAAGGTGACATGACGTGACAAGCTGAGGTGGCCTAGGAGGTCTCAGGTTCTATATGTACGATCTGTCCTCTATATCCTTGAAGTTGTTTTAAAATGCTTTCAGAAATTATAACAAATCTCCATGCTGGCCCTCCTAAAATTATATACAAGGAAAGCAAGATACACCTTGCATTTCTATATATCTATGTATCAAACAGGACTTTAGATATATTTTAGCATTGTTTTTCCCCAGGTAGTTATCTATAATATCAAGGAGGAAAAAGTATCTGGTGAGTTAAAACTTTTTTTTTATTATTTAGAAAGAATCTCATGTATCTCTGGCTGGATTTGAACTCACTGTCAAGCAGAGGATGACCTTGAACTTTGGATCCTTCTGTTTGGCCTCTGGTACTGGGGTTAGAGGTCTGTGCCACCACACATGCTTCATGCAGGATAGCACTCTACTGACTGAGCTTCATTTTCAGACCAAGGGATATTTTAAATTAGTCACATAGTTTAAGAAAAATGGAAAATAAAAAGCAGAAACTTACAAAAAAATTGCAATGATAGAGACTGGACCCAGGGCCTTACACCGTAGTCAATACCCACCCAGCTCATAAAAACAAAGCAAAACAAAAACCTTTGTATGTTGCTTTCCAAGACTTCCTCTTCACTGGGTTCCAACTGTCTTGTTCCAGCCCGGCTGGATACATTCCCATGGGAAGTCCATCCTCCCAGGCTCCGACACCCGGGCCTTCACGTACAGACACTCTCCTTGTCCAACGCAGACTCTGACACTACTCTGAGCCCCGACTACTGCTTCACATCTCCTCCCCCTACACAGGTTCCCACTTTCCTCCCTGGGGCACCCCTCCAGTGCAGGTATGGGACAGCCTCATGCTGAGCTATTCCATTGAATGACTGTCTCCTTTCTCTCCCTAGGTTCTAAGGCTCCATACTGAGCCACAGCACCACACAGAAATTCACCTCAGTTTGCTTAGCAGAAAATCTTTCTTACGTAACTATGTGGGTCCCAATTCATGTTGCCTGTAATTGGTTTGCCTTATTTCTATACTTACATGGTTTGAGGTTTCATGGTGGCCTACATTATCTGTCTCCTTTAGTTTCATCGTGGGATTTCTTCACTGGCTTGACTTCAAAAAGTATTTCAGTATAAACTTATACATGTTTGAAACTAATTTTTTTTAAATTGGAGGGAGGGGTACTGGAGAGATGGCTCAGTGGTTAAGAGCACTGACTGCAATTCCTGAGGTCCTGAGTTCAATTCTCAGCAATCACATGGTGGCTCACAACCATCTGTAATGGGATCTGATGGCATTCTGGTGTGTCTGAAGATAGCTACAATGTATTTATATACGTAAAATAAATAATTCTTTATTTTAAAAGTGTGTGTGTGTGTGTGTGTGTGTGTACAGGTACATACATGCACATGTGCATAGACTCTAGAGGTCTAGATGTCTCCGTCTTACTTTTTGATCTCATTGAAGTTCTGACCAAACTGATTTGGCTAGGTTGGCCAGGAATCCTCCTGTCTCTGCCTCCACAGTACTGGGATCAAAGGCACATGTTGTTGTATCTGGCTTTTTACTGTGTTTTGTTTGCCTTTATATAAAAGTGGAAATTTAGCTGGTGTAGAACCGTTGGATCATACCAATTTCTCTTTTGAACAGTAAACATCACTCTGTTATGCTCTGGCGTGGACCTTTGCTCTGATTTAGGTTGGAACTTGGCTTTACAGGAATAGCTGTTCCTATAACAAGAGACCAGTCTTTTCTGCCTAAAGCCCTATTAGATTATTTACTTAGCTCAGGAAATTCAGTCAGCTCCTACCTGTGTCTGCCAAATTCTGATAGCTATAAGGCTAATTATTATCACAGGAATGCTCCGAGCATAAAGGTGTTTTATCCCCTTTGTTAGTTCAGGTCTTGGGTACTAAAACCATTGTGAATGACTTATTTTGTAAGTTCTGATGAAGCTGTACCTGGGCTTGTCAACAGAACCTCAGGCAGAGGAGTTATTTCGTCTGTCTCCCCGTGGGAAGGAATTTGAGCAACACTTGGCATGTACCTGGCAGGATCTAACAAAACTGAAGGCGAGTTTGGGAAGGACATTGGTGTCCCGGATGTGGGAAATGAGACAAACAACTGGAGTGACATTGGGTGAGGGGTAATTTTGAGGACATTTTGTCACAGTAGTCTGTCCCTATAGGGCTTGTAGGGGTAGTGGAAGGGGTCTAAAAAATACAGGGGACAGTGAGGCATTAAGTAAGCGATGATATAAGGGCATAGGGCCGATATCTCCAGTATTGGCCTAGGACTTAGCAGGTAATTGGACAAAAGATAGGAAGAAATGGAGGTAGGTGTTGGCCTGCTATTTTTCATGGAAGGGTCCCAAAGGACACCAATAATAAAAAGTCTGTTCTGGGACCATAATGCGTGGCATCCTCAGGGACAAGGCAGATAGCAACAAGCCAGGGAAAATAACCACAGTGACAGAAGACATGCCTCCGGCCTGACTGACCCTTTTTTTTGGGGGGGGGGTTGGATTTGGTTTTTTCGAGACAGGGTTTCTCTGTGTAGCCCTGACTGTCCTGGAACTCACTCTGTAGACCAGGCTGGCCTTGAACTCAGAAATCCACCTGCCTCTGCCTCCCTGAGTGCTGGGATTACAGGCGTGCACCACCACCGCCCGGCTCCGGCCTGACCTTTAATGCAGAGAAAAGATCTATGGGTAGCATGCTGATGGAGGTCTGGACAATGGTCTGTTGCATGGTACCAGAACCTCTAGCATCAGAGCTGTTGAAGCGAAGGAAAGACTTTCTTACTTTTTCCGGTTTTGTTGAAACAGAGTTTCTTTGTGTAGGCCGGGCTGTCTGAAACTTGCTCTGTAGACCAGGCTAGCCTTGAATCACTCAGCTAAACTTTTCTTTTTAGATTTTTTTAAAGTTACTTTATGTATATGAGTGGTCTTGTCTGCGTGTATGCCTGTACACCGCACGCATTCCTGGTGCCCATGGAGGCGCCATGGTGAACATCCATGTGGGCGATAGGGATTGAACTTGGGCCTTTTACAAGAACAAGAACTTTTAATCGCTGTCCCTCGAGACAAAGGCTATAAGGTAAACCCTGTTGGATCTGCTCCTATGAGCCATCGGGGACACATGGTTATCTCCAGCTGAGGGGGCTCCTGAATATCGGGGACTCAAAAGCAATAGACAGGCAGACACTACTGAGGGGACTGGGTACACAGGAATTGTTATCTGATGCCCAATTCACATGCCCAGACTGGATTGTGTTTATGGGAGACCTAAGAAAGAAACCAATCCAGTAAGGACTTGAAACTGGTAAGGAACTTGTATGGCGGTGCTCAGCCCCTTAGGAGGGCAGGATATTTATGAAGCAAGATACATTTCCTCCCGGCAGAAGGTTGTGCTAGGGCTGGAGGTCGTTTGCCCAGTGAGGGCTTTCCCCAGCATTCACATGTGGTTAGAGAGACAACAGTTGTTGCTACAGCCACATGCTGACCCAGGGCCTCTTGGACCCAGGGAGCCAGTAGGTGCCACAGGCGACACTAAAGCCTAGTTCTTTCTTGGCCTTGGGAGGGCACCAGTAGTTTGAGCCAGTCTAGTTTGAGTTCATCAGAGTAGGAGACATACCCGAAGTTCCCACAGAAGAGCTCCAGGATAGAGATGTGAATGGCTGGGAGAGAATGACTGGGGATTGTGGAGAGCTAAGTCAGGGCCTGCTCTCTGTGCAACTGTATCCAACACTGATCTGTGGAGGACTCAATGGATATAAATGGAAGGAATCCATTATAGTGCTGTATTAGACCTCGCTGATGTTTGACTTCTGTATCTTCTTAGTTTTAACCTTCTGTGATCACCGGACTCACTTGGAGCAGATGGCAATGGGCTTTCAGGGTGCTGGGTTATCTTTATAACCCACCCTCTATGATGGGAGAGTGGGCTCAGGACCGCATCACTGTTCTGTCCATCCGTTGTATAGAGGTTTCACTACATAGAGATAGCATGGTGTTAACCTTTCAGTGGCCCTGGTGACTGTTAGTCTTCCCTCGTGGAAGGACTAATGGCGTGAAACGTGGGACTCTCAACTGAGTAACAGTGACACAGAAGCCTGTTTATTTTCCAAGAATTATAATAAATAAAATGGTGGTGGTGGTGGTAGTTTTGCTTTGTTTTGCTTTGTTTTCAAACAGGGTTTCTCTGTGTAGCCCTCACTGTCCCAGAACTCCCCCTATAGACCAGGCTAGCCTCAGATATCTGCCTACCTTTCTGCCTCCCTAGTGCTGAGATTAAAGGCTTGTGCCACAATGCTCAGAGGAATGTCTGTGTTTTAAGAAGTCAAATTTGTTGTTTCCTCTGATAGTGTGTGTTATCTTTATAGTACCATACTGTAGAACTGTAAAACACAGACTTTAGATTTTCTCTACCAAGCAATTTTTGGCAGCCATTGGTTTCTCTTTCTCAATCACTGGGTGTTCCCAAGAGCACTTGCTTGGTTCAACCTAGTTAAAGCAAAAAAAAAAAAAAAAAAAAAAAAAAAAAAAAAAAAAAAAAAATCACTGTTTCCCTTCACCCCATGACTACTTTTTCCCCCTCTCAGCCCAGTAGCTGCTCCTGCACCATTCCTTAGCTCAGTGTGTTACCGGTTATCAATGCTTCTTTCTTCTCTTTACCACAACCCCTGGGACTTGTTCCTTCTCTAACATTACCCTAACTCAGCCTCTTCTTACTGTGGACAATGAATGCTGCTGCTTAGGGAGTGTCTGGTCCCCATCCTCCGGTCCTTGTCCTTCTGCCTTCTCTCTTCTCTCATATAGAGACCCAGAGCCATTCTGTGGTTTAGATTTCCAAATCCCCCCAGTAGCACACACTGTATCTATAAAACTGCTTGAGCATAAGTCATATATATATATTACTCATGTACCTGGATAACAAAACATATTTTAAAAATAAATACAAATTTATATTAATATAAGATTAAAGGGAAATAAAAAGTGAACTTCCCTTCCAACCCCTAGTACTGGGGAGTAAACCCAAGGCCTAATCAAATAGCTAAGCTAATTAATCTAAGTAATCTAAGCTAGCATTCTACAACTGACCTATATACACACTCTAGTTTTTTATTTAACAATTTGAGTTTTTAGAGATCAAAAACTGTTCTTTCTATAATTGAAAAGTATCTGCTATTTTCGAAGCATAGTGGATTAAGTAATTTACACTTCTAATTTCAGGTCATTTTTAAAAATAGGTTTTAACTGCCATCATAGCCAAAAAGGATATTCTTAGTTACAATTGCCAAATGCACCCAAAGTGCATCACCAAATCCCAGCCCTGGATTCTATACAATAGTTATGCAAGGTCTTACTGTACTCAGCCAACAGTAAGCCCAGCGTGGGCACCTGTAATTCCAGAACAGAGGGCTGTTGTTCTGTCGCTTTGATTGGCAGTGCTGAATTAGAGCCTAGGCAAGCGTTTGTCCGCTGAGCTGCACCCTCAGCCCTTCCAACTTTCGATTTACAGCAATGAAGGAGAAAAAAGAGGAGGATTAATTATGGTGTCACTGGCCGCCGCAGTGATGACAGAAGCATCCATTCCCAGAGGCAACTTCTGTTTCTGCAGTATAATACCCCAGTAACTCCAGCACCCCTCTTCCAAGCAATAGAGCTCACAAAGCTTTCTGTCTGGTTCAGGCTTATGACATGAAGTAGACAGCGATCCTCATTGCTTCAAGGGTCCTCTTGTCCCACTCATTCTCAGAGCCTGCTGCTCTACTCAGTAAGATCCCTTTAGTAAATTCTGTCTGTCCTTAAATAAGCTTGGCTAGTTACATTCCTGTGGCTAAGCAAGGATTAACTTTGCATTTCCATTGTGATTGACACAGTAACATAGTGTTAGTGTGCCATAAAATTGAACAACAAAAAGCCTTTGAAAGAATTCATGCCTATATAGTAGTTTATTAAAACATCATAACTATATTAATATTGTACTTAATGGTGAAAGGCTGAAACCTTTTCCTTAGAAGGAACGAGGGCTTGCTTTGGCAGCTCATATACTAAAGTTGGAACCAAACAGAAGATTATCACATCTGTGCAAGGATGATGTGCAAGTTTGCGAAGTGTTCCATATTTTAAAGTTGGACATGGTGACCTACCTATCAGTCAGAGTAACTAAATGAAGAAAAAGAAATGAATACAAGTCATCCAAATAAGAAAAAAGAAAGCTATAACTTTATTTGTAGATAACACCTACTCATTTTTAAATAGGAAAGCCCAAGGTATCCACTAAAAATCTAGAATAAGTTCAGCAAAGCTACACAAAAGAAGAGATTTATCAGTCATACTTAAAAAAAATCTGTTTTCCAGGGTCTTGTTATGTAGCCCAGGCTAGCTCTGAATTCTCAGTTCTCCAGCTTTGGTGTCTAAAATGCTGGGATTATGTGGTCTCATGTTCTGCTTCTCCTCTGGGAGCTGCCTGGGCACTGCTGCTATACCAAGAGGGCAGGGAGGATGGGAAATCCACAGTCTGAATTTCCCCTCATACACACACACATATATACATACACACATATATAATTTATATATTATTTTTATACTATGTTATATATAGTTTATATAGTATTCTATATTATTATTTATATATCCTATATATTCATATAGTTTATTTATATATAAATTCCATATATATATATATATATATATATATATATATATATATATACATACACACACATGTACATGGAATTTATTAGAATTATTTACAGGTTGTGGTCCAGCCAGTCCAACAATGGCTGCCTATGAACAGATGGTCCAAGAATCCAGCAGCTGTTCACTTAGTCTGTGAAGCTGGATGTCTCAGCTGGTCTTTAGAACATTGTAGAATCTGAAGAAGTAAGCCCTAATGCCAGTGAAGGGATGGACTTGCTATCTAGGACAAAAGCGAGGTTTCCTTCTTCTATGCTCTTTCTATAGGCTTCCAAAGAAGGTGTGACCCAGATTAGAGGTGGGTCTTCCCACCTCAAAAAAATATGGATTGAAGGTGTGTCTTCCCACCTCAAAGATCCAGGTTAGAAGTGAATCTCACTTCAAACGATTAAATTAAGTAAATATCCCTCACAGATGTGCTCATCCATTTTTGAGTTTTAGTTATTCCAGATATAGTCTAGTTGGCATTCAAAATAGCTATCATCCCAGGTGTGATTGTTAGGAAAGGAGTTGAATTTATTTTGCGGCTATATCCTCCATATATTTTTAGTATAAAAGACCTTGAAATATAGGTAGTAGAGATTTGTCAAGTTGCTCTGAGTCCTTATCCAGCAAAGTCTAAAATAGGCAAGGTCACCTTTGCCCTGGACAACTGTGTTTTAGAACTTTTCCCAATGTGGTTAAAAACAAACAAACAAAAAAGACCATATAATTTCGAATTTACTTTTCCAATTATGTTTGAGTATAGGGCTCAATGAGGTTAAGTATGTGTACTTTGTTGTACAAGCCTCCCCACCACTCCCTTCCCAGATTCTTATCATGCGAAATTGAACATTTATACTTACTAAACAACTCCCCCCCCTCCTGGCCCCCACTCTCCAGACTCCCCACCTCTGTGAATTTAGCTACTCCACATGGATGCCACATTTTGGGATAAGACTGAATTATTTTATTTAGAGTAACACACACACACACACACACACACACACACACACACACACACACAGGTTCAACTGTCCCAGTAGGAACAGATGCTAGCATTGTCTTCCCTTTTAGGGCTAATGCCCCACTGTTGTATCTAACACATTGTGTTGTCTTTGTCTTTTTTACTATTGAAAATAATCATGCTATAAAGCCAGATGCATGGATATAGGTTTAAAACTGAACAATAATTTATATACATTCAAATGTATGGATTTCTTTCTTCTTGTTTTTAATTTTTTTTGAGACAAGGTTTCAGGTAGCCAAGGTGGACTAGTCTTCCTGTCTCTACCTTCCCAGAGCTTATATTACAGGCCTGTGCTGCCACGCCCAACTGAAGGATGCTCTCTCTCTGTGCCTCTTTTCAGTCAATATCTCCTCCCAAACAACCATTGTTCTGACTTAAAAAAGATTTATTTTATATTATATATATTATATACATTATATTAATTATATTACATTATATTATATTATATGTCACGCGCCTATCGTCTCGCCAGCAAGAACAACGCACAGCAACAGGATTCTTCTGTGGACACTCTTTATTGTACAGCTTTTCAGTACCGCTCCTGACGCTGAGAGTTCTGAACCTTCCCCGGACGGGCCACCAACTGTTGGTGCCTAACTCGACCAACGAGGAAAGACGCGACACGACCAGGTTCTTCTCTGCAGCGCTTTATTCAGGACCTTGCTTTTCTTCTTCTATCCCGGGGCACCCAGCCTGTCTTTTGCTGCCCTTATATAGCCCAGCAGCCCTCGCTTAGGGGCGTGTCGCATTGTGATAGGAGAACTAAGGTGCACCTCATTAGCATGCCAATGCTGAGTCATAGCGAAGCCGTACTGCACGTGTGTTAAAGTTGTTTACCAACTGCACATGTGTCAAAGTTGTTTGCACGTGTGTCAAAGTTGTTTACCAGGACTAAATATTTCCTGCCAGCGCCATCTTGCAACAGCGCTGGATAAAGTGGCTTCCCACAATTATATATGTTGAGTATTCTGTCACTGTCTTCAGACACTCCAGAAGAGGGCATCAGTTCCCATTACAGATGGTTGTGAGCCACCATGTGGTTGCTGGGAATTGAACTCAGGACCTCTGGAAGAGAAGTCAGTGCTCTTAACCAATGAGTACTCTATCTAGTCCCATCTCTGTTCTGATTTTTATACCATGGATTAGTTACCTTGTTAACTTGATACAAATGGACTTACAACAGCAGGTACATACTTGCTTGTGTCTGGCTTCTTGGACTCAATTTAATGTTTTTTTTGATTCAGCTTCACAGTTATAATTCACTCTTCTTTGTTGTACACCAGTTTTAAAACTCAGTCTCATTGTGTCGGCTTCCGGGTGAAGGATATTACAAGTAAACCTAAATGCATGTTCTACCACTACACCACATCCCCAAACATTCTTACATGTCTTTTCTTTTTAAGGTGTACTTATTTTGTTTTTCATGTGTGAGTGTTTTGCTTGCATATATGTATGTATGTGCATTGTGTGTGTGCCTGGTATCAGGGGAGGTCAGAAGAGGGGCTAAAAGAGTTTAAAAATATTTAATTATTTTTAAAATGGTGTGTGTGTGCATGTATATGCATGCCAACAGAAGTCAAAAGCATCGGGTTTCCAAGAGTTGGAGTCACAGGCGGTTGTGAACCACTTGACATGTTGCTGAGAACTGCATTTGGGACTTTTGCAACAGCACTACATACTCCAAATAGAAGTTCTAAGTAGTACATGCTACAACTGTGAAGCCTTCTCTCCAGGAATCCCCTGTTTTTGTGAGAGAGGGGATCTCAGATAGCCAAGGCTGGTGCTGAACTCACTATGTAGTTAAGGATGGTCTTGAACATCTGATCCTCATGCTTCTGCATCCCAAGTTCTAGCAGTACCACCATTCAGCACCATGCCTGGATTTATGCACTGTTGGAGCTCAAACCCAGGGTCTCGTGTAAGCTACACAAGCACTCTACCAATTAAATTACATTTTGTGATTCAACCTATGCTCTTCTGACCTCTGCTCATTAAATGCTTTTAAAACCTTTTCCACTCTTGAAAAGGCCTTGCAGCATCCTGATATGGTAGTCTAGTGATTTTTATTAGCAAGTAAATCAACCCCATTTTTAGAAAAAGTAATTCCATCTTCTGTTGCTACCTCTACTCATTGACAACCATGGTGGCTACCAGGAATTGAGAAAGAGAATAGCATTTGTGATTAGAAAAAGAGTCACCCAAATTTATGACTTGAAACAGGGTCATGTTATGTTGCTTTGAATACTTGATCCCTCTGGCCCAACCTCCTGAGTGCCTGGTTTATAGGTGTGTACCATCACCCTCAGCTCCGGGAACTTTTTTTTAAAGGAGGCCCATATCTAAACATAGCAAAAGCAATATACAGCAAAGCGGTAGCCAAGATTAAACTAAATGGAGAGAAACTTGAAACAATCCCACTAAAATCAGGGACTAGACAAGGCTGCCCCCTCTCTCCATATCTTTTCAATATAGTACTTGAAGTTCTAGCTAGAGCAATTAGACAACATAAGGAGGTCAAAGGGATACAAATTAGAAAGGAAGAAGTCAAACTATCACTATATGCAGATGATATGATAGTATACTTAAGTGAACCAAAAAACTCCACCAGAGAACTCCTACAGCTGATAATCAACTCAAGCAAATCAGTAGCCTTCCTATACTCAAAGGATAAGCAGGCTGAGAAAGAAATTAGGGAAATGACACCCTTCACAATAGCCACAAACAATATAAAGTACCTTGGGGTGACTCTAACCAAACAAGTGAAAGATCTGTATGACAAGAACTTCAGGTCTCTGAAGAAGGAAATCGAAGATGACCTCAGAAAATGGAAAAATCTTCCATACTCGTGGATTGGCAGGATTAATATAGTAAAAATGGCCATCTTGCCAAAAGCAATATACAGATTCAACTTAATCCCCATCAAAATCCCAACTCAGTTCTTCATAGAATTAGAAAGAGCAATTCTCAAATTCATCTGGAATAACAAAAAACCCAGGATAGCTAAAACTATTCTCAACAGTAAAAAAACTTCTGGGGGGAATCAGTATCCCAGACCTCAAGCAGTACTATAGAGCAATAGTGTTAAAAACTGCATGGTATTGGTACAGTGACAGGCAGGTAGATCAATGGAATAGATTGAAGACCCAGAAATGAACCCACACACCTATGGTCACTTGATCTTTGACAAAGGACCTGAAACCATCCAATGAAAAAAAGATAGTCTTTTCAACAAATGGTGCTGGCTCAACTGGAGGTCAGCATACAGAAGAATGAGAATTGATCCATTCTTATCTCCTTGTACTAAGCTCAACTCCGAGTGGATCAAGGACCTCCACATAAAACTAGACACATTGAAACTAATAGAAAAGAAACTGGGGAAGACGCTTGAGGACATGGGCACAGGGGAAAAGTTCCTGAACAGAACACCAATAGCTTATGCTCTAAGATCAAGAATTGACAAATGGGACCTCATAAAATTACAGAGTTTCTATAAGGCAAAGGACCCTTTCAATCGGACAAAACGGCAACCAACAAATTGGGATAAGATCTTCACCAACCCTACATCCGACAGAGGGCTAATATCCGATATATACAAGGAACTCAAGAAGTTAGACTCCAGAGAGCCAAATAACCATATTAAAAATGAGGTACAGAGCTAAACAAAGAATTTTCACCTGAAAAACTTTGAATGGCTGAGAAGCACCTTAAGAAATGTTCAATATCATTAGTCATTAGGGAAATGCAAATCAAAACAACCCTGAGATTTTACCTTACACTAGTCAGAATGGCTAAGATTAAAAACTCAGGAGACATCAAGTGTTGGTGAGGATGTGGAGAAAGTGGAACATTCCTCCACTGTTTGTGGGAATGCAAGTTGGTACAACCACTCTGGAAATCAGTCTGGCGGTTCCTCAGAAAGCTGGGCATGACACTTCTGGAGGACCAGCTATACCACTCCTGGGCATATACCCAGAGGATTCTCCAGCATGCAATAAGGACACATGCTCCACTATGTTCATAGCAGCCTTATTTATAATAGCCAGAAGCTGGAAAGACCCCAGATGTCCCTCAATGAAGGAAGAGATACAGAAAATGTGGTATATTTACACAATGGAATACTACTCAGCAATTAAAAACAATGAATTCATGAAATTTTTAGGCAAATGTTGGACTTGTAAAATATCATCCTAAGTGAGGTAACCTAATCACAAAAGAACACACATGGAATGCAGTCACTGATAAGTGGATATTAGCCCAGAAGCTCTGAATACCCAAAACACAATTCACATATCAAATCATTCCCAAGAAGAAGGAAGGAGAGGGCCCTGGTCCTGGAAAGGCTTGATGCACCTTTGTAGGGGATTACCAAGACAGAGAAGTAGGTGGGGGTTGATTGGAGAACAGGCGGAGGGAAGAGGGCTTATGGGACTTATGGGGAGGGGGGAACCGGGAAAGGGAAAATCATTTGGAATGTAAACAAAGAATATAGAAAATTAAAAAAAGAAAATCCAACATAGTATTGAAATAAAAAAATAAAGTTTAAAAAATGAAAAAAAAAAAAAAAAAAGGAGGGAAAATGTCTGCACCTGATCATCCTTAAAGGGAGAAACACAAGAGTAACAGAAATGTTCATCTTTAATTCATAAAATTTCAATTTCATAGTGTAAAAGGAAGTCATTTTAATTTTAGCATATAGGTAAAAGTTCATGTCATCCTCAAAATAACATTTTTATCAAGATTTTTTCTTTTTTCTTTTTTTTTTCCTTCTTTTTTTTTTTTTTTTTTTTGGCTAGGAAGGGATACCTTCATTTTTCTTTATAATGCTTATAGTGGATTGAATAGGTATGGCTCCCATATATTCATGTGTTTAAACAATGCTTGGCTCACAGGAAGGGGCAATATTAGGAGGTGTGGCCTTGTTGGAGAAATCATGTCACTGTCTGGAGAGAACTTTGAGGTCTCCTATGCTCAAGCTCTACCCAGTGTGGAATCCAGTCTCCTTCTAGCTGCCTTCAGATCAAGATGGCAGAACTCTTGGTTCCTCCAGCACCAAGTCCTGCCTGTACGATGTCAGGCTTCCCACCATGATGATAATGGACTGAACTGCTGAAACTGCCAGTTCCAATTCAGTGTTTGCCTTTATAAGAGTTGCCTTGGTCATGGTGTCTCTTCACAGCAATGGAGTCCTAAGACAGTGTCAAAAGCCTCCAAGGTTCTAATTAATCTCACCTGTGTGCTTTTCACCTCCAAATGCCCAACAGAGACTGTGTTTAACCAAGATCTGCTGGGTTAGCTTTTTTGTTGAGGGGAGACCTTGCACGGAACAACTAAGGACCAAGTGAAGGATGATGAAGTAATGAAGGATGATGGGGGAAGAGCCCCAGGGGCAGAGAGGTGAGAGTATGTGGGAGAGCAGTGAGCAAAGAGAGAGAGGAGGGGCAAGTAGCCCCTCTTATAGTGGGCCAGATCTCTGGGGCGGGGCATACCTGGCTATTGCCAGGTAGGTGTGGGGTGGAGCTTAGACAAAACCCCAACACCAAGAAAATGATAAGGACAAGGGGTGGGAAGCAACGTTGCAGCCTTGGCTTCCAGTACCTCAACTGCCTCTGGAAATTTGCTGCAATCTCTGCCAATCTTGTCTTATCTTTGGTTGCACCAGTTCCCCTAATTTCTTATCTTGATTCATCACCTGTTCTTTCCTCTTTTTGAGGGTTCCCTGAGTGTGATGAGCTGTGAGATACTAATTGCTGCCTACGAGGTCTGTTTGCAAGCCTTCTGCCCTGTTCTGGCTCTCATGCAGACTTGTGGAAGCTGGGTTGCTGCTTTCTCCGCGTCTCTGAGCATCACTTTTCTCTCAGACCTGTGACAGAAAGGTGGCTGCAGATTGTTCCCATAAATAGCATCAATTTCGTCACCTTCTGGTTCTTTAGCTCGTCCTCCTGAGACAGCGTCCAGTTGGCTGGGTATACATGTGCTTATGCCAGCTGGGTCTCAGCAAGCATTTTTGCCAGCGTTGGAGGCTGTTATTATTGGCTGTGGGAAGGAATTGCGTTAGTAACCGAACTTTTTAATTAATTAATTTTTATATTTTGGTATGTGGTTAAGGGCTTGTGAATTTTTCTCTGGGCTGTATATGCAACAGAACACAGTTCTGTTTTTGTTGTTGTTGTTGTTTTGTTTTTGTTTTTGTTTTTTGAGACAAGGTTTCTCTGTGTAGCCCTGGCTGTCCTGGAACTCACTCTGTAGACCAAGCTGGCCTCGAACTCAGAAATCCACCTGCCTCTACCTCCCAAGTGTTGGGATCAAAGGTGTGTGCCACCACCACCCGGCTCAGAACACAGTTCTGATTTCTTGTCACCTTTTTAATTGGAAAATGTCTTTAATCCTGGTAATGCTTTATTATATCTGGGCAAAAAACAAACAAACAAACAAAGAACACTTGGTACCATTTGAAACTGTTGCTAGAATCTAGAGGCAGTCTCTGTCAAACCTATAAAATGTATATAAGATACAACTGAAGCTCTAACCTAATTGCACTGAGCCCTAACAGCAGTCACATGTAAGAGAAATCCATATCTATGCCTATAAAAGTTGTAGAAATAAGTGTGGTGAATATTCACTGTAGTTACATTAGGAAGAAAGCTCTGGGGCCAGTGAGATGGCTCAGTGGGTGAAGTCACCGTGGCCAGCAAGGTCAACCATTTTAAAGCATGTGATCAAACAGCATTTAGTAAACTCACCACTAGCACTACAGAGCTCTAGAAAGTTTTAGCATCCTAAAAGGAAAGCCCACTTAGTAGTTATTTTCAGTAGTTTCAGTTACCATAGTGAACTATTGGGGGTTGGTCTGGTGTTGCTATGTATTTAAATGTTAAATTCTGTACCCCACGATCTGGTTGCACCAAGAGGAGCAAATTCCCATATACATCTGTCTTTGTTGTGTAAATCGTGCTCCCCAATTTAAAATTATTGGTTAAAAAAAAACAAAAAACTGGCGACATCTAATTACTGGGGAGAGTAGGAGGAGGTAGGGCTTGGGTGACTGGGCTAGGGTCACAGGTGGGGTCCACGAGAGGCCGGGAGAAGACAGAGAGAAGGAGCTTGAAGGAGGAAGAAGATGGAGAGAATGGAAGGTCTCCATTAGATGTGAGGGACCAGCAGCATGTAGCAGAGTGAAATGGACTCTGCGGACAGGCTGGTGGAGCAGAAGTAACCTGGGAAGACTCAAACAGCAAGTATTTGGGGAACTCAGCTGGGGAAGTAGCCAGTCTAGTCCTTAGAAAATTAGATTAGTGGTAGCCCTGCCAGTAATTGCACAAAAGCTAAATAAATCAATCAATCATAATCTGAGTCTCATTCATTTGAAGCTAGACAGGGATAGAAATAATTAAATTAATTAACATGTTTTTAAATCACAAATTCTGAGAAATATGTTGGAATCCTACACTGTCCTGCTTCAAACAGCTTAGAACAAGAGTTACCCATTGTCCAGTTTCCATAGTGTATATGTTACCTACCTGTGAGTCAATCGAGAGCCACCTGGGTTATCAGATCTGCTGCTACAGTATCACAGAATTGGGTTCAAGAAACTTTTATTTAATAGTGGTATTGGAGCATGAGAGTGGGACACTAGGAACATACTTTAGTGAGGGAAGAAAAAAACAAAAAACATCTAAATGCCAGGCTGGGGAGTTGGCTCAGTGGATAAAGTGCTTATCATGCAAACATGAGAACTGGAGTTCAGATCTCCGTGCCCATGCAAGCACATACGTCTACAACTCCAGTGTTGGAAGAGGCTGAGGCAGAGGGATCCTGGATCTTATCTATGGTTCTAGGCACTTACCAGGAGACCTAGGATCTATCTCTCCAGAATAAGGAGGACTACTGAACCACTGAGCTGCCAAGCTTTATCTGCCACTGAACCTATAATTACATTGGTTAAGTCTAATATATAGCCAGGATGAGCACCATCACGTAGTAGGATTCTAGTCTTCTCTGAGGCTTTCTTATATAGAATTCCACCCTTTTTCTAGATGATAGGCAGCTATAATGACTATTCCTGGTTGTCAACTTGACGATATCTGGAATGAACTACAATCCAGAATTGGAAGGTTAACCTATGATCCAGATCTTGAGGCTGGGAGACACAAGTTTCTGACCTGGATCTTGACATGGAGATCTTGAGTCATGGTGGCTATGAATCCTAGGAGACTAAGACAAGGAGATCTCTGAGTTCAAGTCAGCCTGGTATAAAACAAGTCCCAAATCCAGAAGTGAGAGTATATACCTTTAATATGGGCCACATCTTCTGCTGGAGACCTTTGTAAGGGCATTGGAAAAAGGAAGATTCGCTCTTCTTCACCTGCTCGCATTTACTTGCCAGCACATCTGTTAAAATCTACTAGCCTTGTGGGACTGAGCAACTACTAGATCCTTGGACTTCTCATTCACAGCTGACCATTGTTGGGGAATTGGACTACAGACTATAAGTCATCATAACAAGTTCCTGTACTATATAGAGACTCTCGGTAAGTTCTGTGACTCTAGAGAACCCTGACCAATACAGCAGCCAAGACAATGATCCACTTTAGAAATATCAAGAGTTCTGCTTTTCTTGCCCCAGCCACTTGCCAAGTCACCATGGCAACCAAGCACCTTCCCTTTTAGTACCCTCTATGTTCTGTGCTCTCTCTTTGAAGTCTGCTTCCAGGGCTATAGCTCCTAAGCAGCCCATTAAATCCTTGCTTGGGTCAGAACCGCACCTCAGAGTCAAAGGACTTTGAGAAATGCTTTCCTCAAAACAGAACAGGCAGTATTTCTTCATCAGAAGCAGCTGGGACTACTTGCAGGTGCCCCTCAAGAGCCAGTCTGTTAATGTGAAGGCTTGGAAGGAGGACAGTAAGGGTCCTGAGATCCTCACCTGAGACTCTCAACTCCCTGTCGCCGTTCCTGCTCAGGTGTAAGTAATTCTTTCCCAGCCACTGTGGTCTCAAAGGCGCTTGTGTATTTTAAGTATGAAAGATTGCCTGTAAGAGGGACTCCATCTATGCTGCATTGGGGAAGTCATTAGCCATGCAGGGCTGAGTCTTTGGTGGTGTTGCTATTTTAAGGTTACCCGAGATACTGTCAGGAACTCCTCACCCATGCTTTGTAAGTAAACTGATAAACTTGCAGTTTCACTTGCTGTTGGTGGCGCCCTTTGTGGAGTAAGAAGCTGTTTGTTATATTTCCCTGTGAAAAGGTCACCCAACTCCACCCTGTCCCTAAACATCAGCTGGAACATTCTCAAGCCTCCTGGAGTATTTCCTTTTTAAAGACCTTTTTTAATATTTATTTTATGTATGTGCATGTTTCACACATACATGGGCATGTTGCCAAAAGAGATCTCTTGGAGCAGGAATTATAGGCAGTTGTGAGCTGCCATCCGGGTACTGGAAATTGAACCTCAAGAGTAGCAAACAGTCTAACTGCTGAGCTATCTGTCCAACTTATTTGCTTTTTGTTTGTTTTACTTTTCAAGACAGGGTTTTGGGGCTGAAGAGCGGTTAAGAGCACTGACTGCTCTTCCAGAGGTCCTGAGTTCAATTCCCAGTAACCACATGGTGGCTCACAACCATCTGTGATGGGATCTGATGCCCTCTTCTGAAGACAACTACACTATACTCACATATATAAAATAAATAAATAAATAAACAAACAAACAAATCTTTAAAGAAACAAACAACAGGGTTTTTCTGTGTACTAGCCCTGGCTATCCTAGAACTCACTTTGTACACCAGGCAATCCTTGAACTCAGAGAGATCTGCCTGCTTCTGCAGTGCTTGGATAAAAGATGTATACCACTGGCTTTTATTTGCATTTTTTTAAAATGAAGGAAAAGGGATTAGAATCCTGGAGCCTTTTTTCTTTTTTCTTTTTTTAATTAGATATTTGCTTTATTTACATTTCAGATGTTATCCCTTTTCCTCATAGATATGTATGGTTTTGTGGTGTTTTCCAGGCCAAGTAGACAGTGAACAATTCTTCACAGACGTTCTCTGGCCAGTTATGGCCGGAGATAATAAGTAAATTTTACTTATTACAATAACCAATTTTACTTATTCTCAGTGCCACACCTCAGCTAGCCATTATCCTTGTAATGAGTGCATGGAAAACCCTCTATCCCACATCCCCTCCCCCTGCTTACCCCCCCTACTTTCCTGACCTGGCATCCCCCTACTCTGGGGCATCGAGCCTTCACAGGATCAATGACCTCTCCTCTCATTGATGTTTGAAAAGGCCACCCTCTGCTATTCTAATGGTGCCTTTTAGGCACTAGACAGATTTAGGAAAGAAAGGGTGATTTTTGGAAGTGAAGGATCATGTCCTAGTAATTTGTTACCTTGAGTAATACAGATTAAAAAAAAAAAAAGCGGTGTGTGAAGTTTCCAGAGAAGGTGACAGACATGATGCTTTTAGAACCTCTACTCTCACCTGAAAGATAAGAATAATTCATCCCTCCAGGGGTCATGTTTTAATAAGCTGCAGCCCTAAGAAAGAAGTTCTGATTGAACATGCACTCATTACTAGGATAATGGCTAGCTGAGGTATGGCACTGACAGAGCAATTGCCTGGTATGCACAAATTTGTCACTGCCAGTAGAAAAATAATAAGTACAATTGGTTTCTCTGTAAGTGGTCGAAGACCATCTGTGAAGAATCGTTCACTGTTTACTTGGCCTGGAAAACACCACAAAACCATACATATCCAGAGGTCCAAATTGTCCCTGAAGAGAAGGCTTCACAGAGGAAGGAAAAAAAGAAAAAGAAAAAAGAAAGAAAGGAAGAAAGAAAGGAAGAAGGAAGGAAGGAAGGAAGGAAGGAAGGAAGGAAGGAAGGAAGGAAGGAAGGAAGGAAGAAAACTTGATGGCATGTGTTCATTAACTTTCAGTTGCTGTGACAAACAACTGAGATGAAATCAGCCTAAAAGGAGGAATTTTCGTTTTATTTTGGCTCACAGTTTCAGTCTCCTGTTGACTGGCCTCTTGCTCTGGACCAGCCATGGTGCAGTGGGTAATGAGGGGAACACTTGGCAGAGGGCATCTGTTCAGCTCTTGACTGCTAAGAAGCAAGAGAGGAAGAGGCCAGTGTCTCCACATCCCCCTTCAAGGGCAAGGCCCCAGTGGCCTAGCTTTCCTCCACTAAGTCTCTCCTCCTAAAGAGTCTGTCAGCTCCCAGCAGAGCTTCAGCCTGGTGACCAAGCCTTAGTGCAGGCGATGCTATTTATGACCTAAACTGTGACAGCACATGAGTACATTCAGCTAAAAATAAACATGAAGAAGAGTAAAAAGACACTGACTCATTCATAGATTTGCCAGAATGTCGGCCAATCAACAGATGATACACAGATAAGAACCACGGAGTAGCGGAACTTAAGTAACCATAGTCACCGGGTGCCATCTGCCACGGCTTGTCCTGTTATCGCCTCTGACTCTGGAAGCCAGGTGTCCTGTTTTTCTGTGTTGCCTCAGAAACAGTGTTTCTGCCTTCTCTATTCCACCCCAGCTAGAATTAGCCACGGTCCCTGCTTCTCTGTGTCACCAGCTCCCAATGATAAATCTGTAAACCCCGGGTTCATCTGCATGGTAAAACGTAGGCCATTCGGCCCTGAGCCGGCAGGGCAGACCTGGTCTTTTCAGTATGAGGAATAGCAGAAGGACCTGCCTAAGACTCCTAAGGGGGAGTGTTGCCCCAGTGGAGCAGGGGGCTCAGAGCCTGAACAGCCAAGAACAGGACACGTTTCCCTTCATATTGCAAAACAAACTGTATGAAATGTTTGTTGTAAACTAATTTGCAGTGCAGGCCCTGGCCATTAGCACTGTGTTGGTCTTGTTGCATTGCTCCACTTCCGGCCTGTATCCAGGCATGTAACCTCCAGTCTTTGCAAGGCACCCTGGGAGATCACACTTGAGTAAGATGTTCTGCAGGTCGGTGTTTATGGGAGGTTTCCTCAAACTCTGTTCCCCATAGTTTACTTGCCACACTGCTGATTTCCACTGTGGAAATGGCTTATGGGAATCAGACCATCCCTGACCCTACAAAAGACCTTATGTCCTGAGCCTAGGTTACATGTCTTCTCCCTGGCCACAGTGATTGAATAGGCTAGAGACCCAAGTTTCTCCAACCTTTGTGAAACCAGATATTTGGCTACCCCAGGGGCATAATCTGTTTTTCTTGCCAGGTATGAATCAGAAGACACCAACAGCTTTGGGAGTTCCCAGCAGCCTTCTTGGAATCACATGGGGAATCAGACTTAGATAAAGTTAACATTGCAGAAGGCAAGGCCAAGGGGCAAAAATAAATGAGGCACTTGGATAGAGCAAAGCCTGAAACCATATTTCTCCTTTGGACTTCTCAGTTATATGAGCCAATAAATCCCATTTATTATTTAAGCAAGACTGAGTCAGGTTTTCTAATGTGTACAAGTGAAAGTATCCGGTACCTGCTTCCTTCCCTGTCTGTCTCACAGGGGCAGAACAGTCCCTCTGGCTTTGGCTTAAAATCTTTCAGAAATATAGATTAAAATCACTCTCCTAGTTTCATGATTCAGTAGCAGTGACCTATGGCCTGGAAACTAGTTCTAACTGACATTTGAAATGGGGATAGGAGTGTAGCTCACTGGCAGAGCATTTGGCTAGCCTTGGCTTCCATCTCCAACAATGAAAACAAAAGTCACCTTTTAAAGTTCTGCACATGAGCTGTATTGTGGGTTCAAGGCCAACCTGGGCTACATTGTGAGACCTCATCTCAAAGCAAACAAACCAGTCTCAAAAACAAACGAACAAAAAAAAAATAATTCTGTCAAACAAGAAAAAGCAAATAATAATATCAATGAAATAGCAAACAAACAGAGCAAAAGATATTCCAGTTTTTTTAATTTTGTAAATGTATGCATATTTTGCCTACTTGTATGTATGCATATCATGCACAGGCCTGGTGCCAATGGAGGCCAGAAAAGGGTGTTGGATCTTCTGGAAATAGAGTTACAGGCAATTGTGAGCAGCCATGTGTGTGATAGGAACCAGGTCCTCCGCAAGAACAGCCAGCACTCTAAACCTCAGAACCACATCCCCAGCTCCACACCTGCCCATCTAAACTAGGTTCCTTAAGAGCAAGCATCTCCTGAGACAGGAATGCCTGAAGGCTGATTCACTGGGGGAGTGTCTTGAGGAGAACACTTTAGAGGCTTAAAGGAAGCAAAATAAAGGAAGAAGCTAAGCAGAGATAAACAAACTCTAGTTACAAATTCCTTAAGAAAGCATTGCCCCACCCAGAGACGGCGAGGTGAACTGTAACCTGGCAAAGAGTGGGCTGCAGGCAAAAGCAGCTCCTGTCAGATCAGAGAAAGCTTCCCAGGAAAGGCTGTGTAGAACTAGGAGGTGGGTAATGACAACAGCTGCAAAGAACTGATGGGCCAAAGTCCATCGTGAGTTGTCCCTTTATTAACCCTTCCTTTCAGAATCCGCTCTAGTTTCCTCCTTGTAACACAGCAGGGAGTGAATGAAAATTCTGGCTGGGCTGCACGGTCTCATCATCTCTTCTGTCAGCTCCTCTAGTTCTGCAAGCTAATGGATCTCTGCAGTCCTGAGCAAAGCCTTCAGATTTCTTCCCCCGCAGGCACTGGCCACAGAAAGCTCACCTGCATATTGCATTTCATTCCTTTGTTAATAATCAGTGAACCTTAAAACTACAGATTCTTTCTATGGTTCTCACCGACGTGTGCCTCTGTTCCAGGCTTGCCTGTGACTGCCCTTTACTTTTTCCCACCGTGAATCACGTATGGGTATAAAACGCATATACTTCACGCAGAGCAAAGTGCAATCAACTCCACGTTGTTATGACAGGAGCATAGGGGTGTGGAGGCGGGTCCCCAGGTGGGGCCAGTGTCTGCAACTCTGCTGTGTGCTTTACTGTATTCTTACCTAAGCCAGCCAGTGGCAGCTTAAAACACAGACCCTTTCAGGGTTCCCTGCCAGCCGGCAGTGTTAAGATTGCTCAGGATAATGTACACAGAGGCGCACATAAATATAAGGGAATGCTATTATACAGACTATGATTGACACAATGTTTTTTTTTTTCTCTTATCCCAAATTTGCTCTCAGACAGGAGGATCAGGTGTTTGATGTTATTCTTGGCTATTTATTTAGTTTGAGGCCAGCCTGGGCTACATGATACCCCGTCTCACGAAACAAAACAAAAACAAAAGAAAATTCACTAGTAACCTCTGCACTGCTAAATTCAATGGTTTAGTCCTGGTCACACTTGCCTTCTGAATAACAGTTAATACAGTCCCTTCTTTGTCCTTCAAATACATTGTTCTCCCATATCTCTCTGTCCCATCCATTCCCTCCCTCCCTCCTTCTCTCCTTCTTCCTCCCTTCCTCCCTTCCTCTCTTCCTTTTTTCTTTCATTTCCTTTTCCAAGACTGGCAAGCTAGCCCTGAATTCTTATATAGCCCAGAGTGGCCTCAGTCTCTCTATCTGCCTGCCTTACTTCCCAGGGGCTGGGACTATAGCATCCACAACCATACCTGACAATGAAACCCAGTCCTCCGTGGTTCCCAAGAATTCCTGTTCACATGGCCTTCCTCCCACTTACTGACCACTTGGAGGATTTTATTTTTCATCCTTCTGTTTCCCACCTGCCCCCATCATCCCACCTGCACCCATCAGCCCACCTGCCCCCATCAGCCCACCTGCCCCATCAGCCCACCTGCCCCCATCAGCCCACCTGCCCCCATCAGCCCACCTGCCCCCATCAGCCCACTTGCCCCCATCAGCCCACCTGCACGCATAAGCCCACCTGCACCCATCAGCCCACCTGCACCCATAAGCCCACCTGCACCCATCAGCCCACCTGCACCCATCAGCCCACCTGCAGCCATCAGCCCACCTGCACTCATCAGCCCACCTGCCCCCATCAGCCCACCTGCACCCATAAGCCCACCTGCCCCCATCAGCCCACCTGCACCCATCAGCCCACCTGCACCCATAAGCCCACCTGCACCCATCAGCCCACCTGCCCCCATCAGCCCACCTGCCCCATCAGCCCACCTGCACCCATCAGCCCACCTGCCCCCATCAGCCCACCTGCCCCCATCAGCCCACCTGCACCCATCCTCCCACCTGCACCCATCAGCCCACCTGCACCCATAAGCCCACCTACCCCCATCAGCCCACCTGCCCCCATCAGCCCACCTGCCCCCATCAGCCCACCTGCCCCCATCATCCCACCTGCACCCATCAGCCCACCTGCACCCATCAGCCCACCTGCCCCATCAGCCCACCTGCCCCCATCAGCCCACCTGCCCCCATCAGCCCACCTGCCCCCATCAGCCCACCTGCACCCATCAGCCCACCTGCCCCCATCAACCCACCTGCCCCCATAAGCCCACCTGCCCCCATCAGCCCACTTGCACCCATAAGCCCACCTGCACCCATCAGCCCACCTGCCCCCATCAGCCCACCTGCCCCCATCATCCCACCTGCACCCATCAGCCCACCTGCACCCATCAGCCCACCTGCACCCATAAGCCCACCTGCCCCCATCAGCCCACCTGCCCCCATAAGCCCACCTGCCCCCATAAGCCCACCTGCCCCCATCATCCCACCTGCACCCATCAGCCCACCTGCACCCATTAGCCCACCTGTACCCATCAGCCCACCTGTACCCATAAGCCCACCTGCCCCCATCAGCCCACCTGCCCCCATCAGCCCACCTGCCCCCATCAGCCCACCTGCACCCATCAGCCCACCTGCCCCCATCAGCCCACCTGCACCCATCAGCCCACCTGCACCCATCAGCCCACCTGTACCCATCAGTCCACCTGTACCCATCATCTCACCTGCCCCCATCATCCCACCTGCCCCCATCAGCCCACCTGCACCCATCAGCCCACCTGCACCCATCAGCCCACCTGTACCCATCAGTCCACCTGTACCCATCAGCCCACCTGCACCCATCAGCCCACCTGCACCCATCAGCCCACCTGCACCCATCAGCCCACCTGCTCGCATCAAAGGGCCCCAAGAGGACAGGATCCAGGGATCACATCAATGTTTCCTGCTCTCTTCCTTCTCTCTCACTCCTGTGGCGATCCTGCCTTACAGGTTAAACGTCTCCCTCCCTTGGATTCAAGCCAAGAGGTTCAGTGAGGCTCTCTCCTAGGACCTCATATTTATATATCCAACTGCCTATTTCATTTCTTGCATGTCTAATAGGCACGGCTGCAAATGCAACCTCGGCTGTTTTCTCACAAACCTGCCCTGCCTCAATTTTCTTCCTCCAGTTTTTATCATTAGCTGATTAGCTTACAACCTGGAATTATCATTAATTCTTCTAGTTCTGTTACACTAACCCATCAACACATTTTATCATTCTACCTCCAGGATGTATTTAGAGCACAACTACTCTCAACACTTGCGCTTCCACCACTGCCTGTTCCAAGCCATCCATGACCCATAGGCAGGGACCCTGCACTGACAAACAACTGGGGGCCGGAGGGGGTGAGTTGAGCACTGGCATTCATCTCTGCTTCGTGACTGCAACACAACGTGACCACCTCATTTACACTTGTCACATGTTGTCCCAGCCATGACAGACCAAATCCCCCTTATGCCATCAGCTCAAATAATCCGTGTTTTCTTCAGCTGCTTCTGTCAAATATGTCACAGCAGGGAGAAGAATAACTAATATGCTGTCTAAAACCCATTTATTTTGAATATTCACTTTCCATCTGTTCATATTCATGCCATGTATGTTATATAAGTTCTCTTAAAGGATCCCTTTTGTGGCGATGGTGATTCAGGGCCTCATGTATGCATGCTACGTAAGGCCACTGCCAATCAACTACAATCCCAGTCCAGATGCTTCTCTCTATATTGTTTATAGCTGTCAATTATGTCTGGTATATATAATACATACATAATAAATATTTGTTGAATAAATAAATGTAATGTGCTCATGTTTACATTGAGAGTTCTTAGAGTTGCAACTTTGAACCTCGAAGAGAGTTGCTGGCGTTGAGACAGGCCTCAATGCTTCTCTTAGCCACATGCACTTAGACATCCAGCCTGCTTAACTCACTTGAAGACAGACTTTGGGGACACTGCTTCAGAAATTGTTCCCATTTCTTCCTAACACATATGTACACACACACTGAGAACTCAGAAGTTAGAGGCAAGAAAAATAGTTCAAGACCATGATCAGCCACATAGTGAGTTGGAGACCAACCTAGGCTCCAGGAGACTGTCTGGAAAGAAAAAGCAAACAAATGAACAAGCATACCCACTCTGGATTTCTTTTTTTTTTTATTTGATATATTCTTTATTTACATTTCAAATGATTTCCCCTTTCCTGGATCCCCCCTCCCAGAAAATCCCATAAGCCCTCTTCCCTCCCCATGTTCCCCCATCCAACCCTTCCCACTTCCCTGTTCTGGTATTCCCCTACACTGCTGCACTGAGCCTTTCCAGAACCAGGGGCCACTCCTTCCTTCTTCTTGGACATCATTTGATATGTGGATTGTCTTGGGTATTCCAAGCTTCTAGGCTAATATCCACTTAACAGTGAGTGCATACCATGAGTGCTCTTTTGAGACTGGGTTACCTCACTTAGGATGATGTAATCCAGCTCCATCCATTTGTCTAAGAATTTCATTAATTCATTGTTTCTAATGGCAGAATAGTACTCCATTGTGTAAATATACCACATTTTTTGTATCCATTCCTCCGTTGAGGGACATCTGGGTTCGTATCAGCTTCTGGCTATTATAAATAGGGCTGCTATGAACATAGTGGAGCATGTATCCTTATTACATGCTGGGGAATCCTCTGGGTATATGCCCAGGAGTGGTATAGCAGGGTCCTCCGGAAGTGTCATGTCCAGTTTTCTGAGGAACCACCAGACTGATTTCCAGAGTGGTTGTACCAGCTTGCAATCTCACCAACAGTTGAAGAGTGTTCCTCTTTCTCCACATCCTTGCCAACATCTGCTGTCTCCTGAGTTTTTAATCTTAGCCATTCTGACTGGTGTGAGGTGAAATCTCAGGGTTGTTTTGATTTGCATTTCCCTAATGACTAATGATGTTGAACATTTCTTAAGGTGCTTCTCAGCCATCCGAAGTTCTTCAGGTGAAAATTCTTTGTTTAGCTCTGTACCCCATTTTTTTAAACAGAGCTGAGGACTGAACCCAGGGCCTTGTGCTTGCTAGGCAAGTGCTCTACCACTGAGCTAAATCCCCAACCCCTGTACCCCATTTTTAATAGGGTTATTTGGTTTTCTGGGGTCTAACTTCTTGAGTTCTTTGTATATATTGGATATTAGCCCTCTGTTGGATGTAGGGTTGGTGAAGATCTTTTTCCAATTTGTTGGTTGAAGATTTGTCCTTTTGATGGTGTCCTTTGCCTTACAGAAACTTTGTAATTTTATGAGGTCCCATTTGTCAATTCTTGATCTTAGACATAAGCTATTGGTGTTCTGTTCAGGAAGTTTCCCCCTGTGCTCATGTCCTCAAGGGTCTTCCCCAGCATCTTTTTTTCTTTCTTTCTTTCTTTCTTTCTTTCTTTCTCTTTCTTTCTTTCTTTCTTTCTTTCTTTCTTTCTTTCTTTTTTTTTTTTATTTTGGTTTCTGGTTTTTTTTCGAGACAGGGTTTCTCTGTCTAACCTTGGCTGTCCTGGAACTCACTCTGTAGACCAGGCTGTCCTTGAACTCAGAAATCCACCTGCCTCTACCTCCCAGAGTGCTGGGATTACAGGCGTGAACTACCACCACCGGGCCCCAGTTTCTTAACTATTAGTTTCAGTGTGTCTGGCTTTATGTGGAGGTACTTGATCCACTTGGAGTTGAGCTTAGTACAAGGATCAATTTGCATTCTTCTGCATGCTGACCTCCAATTGAACCAGCACCATTTGTTGAAAAGACTATCTTTTTTTCCATTGGATGTTTTCAGCTCCTTTGTCGAAGATAAAGTGACCATAGGTGTGTGGATTCATTTCTGGGTCTTCAATCCTATTCCATTGATCCACCTGCCTGTCGCTGTACCAATACCATGCAGTTTTTAACACTATTGCTCTGTAGTATTGCTTGAGGTCCGGGATAATGATTCCCCCAGAAGTTCTTTTACTGTTGAGAATAGTTTTAGCTATCCTGGGTTTTTTGTTATTCCAGATGAATTTGAGAATTGCTCTTTCTAATTCTATGAAGAACTGAGTTGGAATTTTGATGGGGATTAAGTTGAATCTGTATATTGCTTTTGGCAAGATAGCCATTTTTACTATATTAATCCTGCCAATCCACGAGTATGGAAGATTTTTCCATTTTCTGAGGTCATCTTTGATTTCCTTCTTTAGAGACCTGAAGTTCTTGTCATACAGATCTTTCACTTGTTTGGTTAGAGTCACCCCAAGGTACTTTATATTGTTTGTGTCTATTGTGAAGGGTGTCATTTCCCTAATTTCTTTCTCAGTCTGCTTATCCTTTGAGTATAGGAAGGTTACTGATTTGCTTGAGTTGATTTTATAACCAGCCACTCTGCTGAAGTTGTTTATCAGATGTAGGAGTTCTCTGGTGGAGTTTTTTGGTTCACTTAAGTATACTATCATATCATCTGCAAATAGTGATAGTTTGACTTCTTCCTTTCTAATTTGTATCCCTTTGACCTCTTTATGTTCTCTAATTGCTCTAGATAGAACTTCAATACTATATTGAAAAGATATGGAGAGAGGGGGCAGCCTTGTCTAGTCCCTGATTTTAGTGAGATTGCTTCAAGTTTCTCTCCATTTAGTTTGATCTTGGCTACTGCTTTGCTGTATATTGCTTTTACTATGTTTAGGTGTGGGCCTTGAATTCCTGTTCTTTAGCATGAAAAACTTTTAGCATTAAAGGATGCTGAATTTTGTCAAATGCCTTTTCAGCATCTAATGAAATGACCATGTGTTTCTTTTCTTTGAGTTTGTTTATGCAGTGAATTGCATTGATGGATTTCCATATATTGAACCATCACTACATCCCTGGGATGAAGCCTACTTTATCACGGTGAATGATCATTTTGATGTGTTCTTTGATTCGGTTGGCAAAAATTTTATTGAGTATTTTTGCATCGATGTCCATAAGGAAAATTGGTCTGAAGTTTTCTTTCTTTGTTGGATCTTTGTGTGGTTTTGGTATCAGCGTCATTGTGGCTTCATAGAACGAGTTGGGTAGTGTTCCTTCTGTTTCTATTTTGTGGAATAGTTTGAAGAGTATTGGTGTTAGGTCTTCTTTGAAGATCTGATAGAATTCTGCACTAAAACTATCTGGTCCTATGTTTTCTTTGGTTGGAAAACTTTATATGACCCTTTCTATTTCCTTAGGAGTTATGGGGCTGTTTAGATGATCTATTTGCTCCTGATTTAATTTTGGTATTTGGTATATATCTAGGAAATTGTCCATTTCCTCCAGATTCTCCAGTTGTGCTGAGTATAGGCTTTTGTAGTAGGATCTGATGATTTTTTTAATTTCCCCAGTTTCTGTTGTTATATCTCCCTTTTCATTTCTAATTTTGTTAATTTGAATCCTGTCTCTGTGCCTTTTGATTAGTCTAGCTAAGGGTTTATCTATCTTGTGGTCTTGTTGATTCTTTGTTTCCACTTGATTGATTTTAGCCCTGAGTTTGATGATTTCCTGTCTTCTACTCCTCCTGGGTGAATTAGCTTCTTTTTGTTCCAGAGCTTTCAGGTGTGCTGTTAAGCTGCTAGTGTATGCTCTCTCCAGTTTCTTTTTGGAGGCACTCAGGGCTATGAGTTTTCCTCTTAGCACTGCTTTCATTGTGTCCCATAGATTTGGGTATGTCGTGCCTTCATTTTCATTAAATTCTAAAAAGTCTTTGATTTCTTTCTTTATTTCTTCTTTGGCCAAGGTATCATTGAGTATTGTTCAGCCTCCATATGTATGTGGGCTCTCTGTTGTTTTTGTTGCTACTGAAGACCACTCTTACTCCATAGTGATCTGATAGAAGGCATGGGGTTAGTTGGATCTTCTTATATTTGTTGAGGTCTGTCTTTTATGATTGACCAATTATATGGTTGATTTTGGAGAAGGTACCATGAGATGCTGAGAAAAAGGTATATTCTTTTGCTTTAGGATGAAATGTTCTATATATATCTGTTAAATCCAATTGGTCCAAAGCTTCAATTAGTTTCACTGTGTCCCTGTTTAGTTTCTGTTTTCCTGATTGGTCCATTGAGGAGAGTGGAGTGTTGAAGTCACCCACAATTATTGTGTTATGTGCAATGTGTGCTTTGAGCTTTAGTAACGTTTCTTTTATGAATGAGGGTGCCCTTGCATTTGGAGCATAGATGTTCAGAATTGAGAGTTCTTCTTGGTGGATTTTTCCTTTGACCAGCAAGAAGTGTCCTTCTCTGTCTTTTTTGATGACTTTAGGTTGAAAGTCAATTTTATCTGATATTAGAATGGCTACTCCAGCTTGTTTCCTGAGACCATTTGCTTGTAAAATTGTCTTCCAGCCTTTTACTCTAAGGTAGTGTTTGTCTTTGACACTGAGGTATGTTTCCTGTATACAGCAAAATGTAGGGTCCTGTTTATGTATCCAGTCTGTTAGTCTATGTCTTTTTATTGGCAAATTGAATTCATTGATGTTAAGAGATATTAAGGAATAGTGATTATCACTTCCTGTCATTTTTGATGTTATTTTTATATTTGAGTGGTTATCTTCTTTTGGGTTTGATGAAAGAAGGTTACTATCTTGCTTTTTCCAGGGTGTAGTTTCCCTCCTTGTATTGGAGCTTTCTACTTATTATCCTTTGTAGGGCTGGGTTTGTGGAAAGATATTGTGTAAATTTGGTTTTATCATGGAATATCTTGGTTTCTTCATCTATGGTGATTGAGAGTTTTGCTGGGTATAGTAGTCTTGGCTGACATTTAGAGTTCTCTTAGAGTCTACATGAGATCTGCCCAAGATCTTCTAGCTTTAATGGTCTCTGGTGAGAAGTCTGGTGTAATTCTGATAAGTCTTCCTTTATATGTTACTTGGCCTTTTTCTGTTACTGCCTTTAATATTCTTTCTTTGTTTAGTACATTTGGGGTTTTGATTATTATGTGACAGGAGGTATTTCTGTTCTGGTCCAGTCTATTTGGAGTTCTGTAGGTTTCTTGTATATTCATGGGCATCTCTCTTTTTAGGTTTTTGTTGAAGATATTTGCTGACCCTTAAAAAGTTGTAAATCTTTACTCTCATCTATACCTATAATCCTTAGGTTTGGTCTTCTCATTGTGCCACTGGATTTCCTGGATGTTTTGGGTTACAAGCTTTTTGCATTTTGCATTTTCTTTGACTGTTGAGTCAACAGTTTCTATGGTATCTTTGGCATCTGAGATTCTTTCTTCTATTTCTTGTATTCTGTTGTTGATATTTGCATCTATGGCCCCTGACTTCTTCCCAAGGTTTTCTATCTCCACAGTTGTCTCCCTCTGTGATTTCTTAGTTGTTTCTACTTCTGTTTTTAGATCCTGGATGGTTTTGCTCAGTTCTTTCACTTGTTTGTGTTTTCCTGTAGTTCTTTAAGAGATTTTTGTGTTTCTTCTTTAATGACTTCTGCCTGTTGACTCAATTTCTCCTGCATTTCTTTAAGTGATTTTTGCATTTCCTCTTTATTGGCTTCTATCTGTTGACCCATATTCTCCTGAATTTCTTTAAGTGATTTTTGTGTTTCCATTGTAAGAGCTTCTAACTTATTCATGTTCCCCTGTATTTATTTAAGAGATTTATTTTTGTCCCTTTTTGTGTTCCTCTAACAGTCTCATGCCCAGTGATTTTAAATCCAAATCTTGTTTTTCTGGTGTGTTGGGGTATCCAGGACTTGCTGTTGTTGAAGAATTGGGTTCAGATGCTGCCATATTGCTTTGATTTCTGTAGTAACATTCCTACGTTTGCCTTTTGCCATCTGATGTTAGTTGGTCTTGTCACTAGCTGGTGCTTGAACCTCCTGTGAGCCTGTAAGGCTATTTCCGCACTGCTGGATGACTGGGTTTCTCCTGGCACAGATTGCTGATGTGCTGCCCTCCTTTTGGGTGCCCTTGGAGCCCTGGTGTGTCTTGCCCCAAGCAATGCTATACCGGAGTTGTCTCTATGAACCTGGTGATGCCTGTCTGCTCTGTCAGGGAGTGAAGATGGCTGATGCAGCATGGATCTTTTCCAAGTGGTGTTCACTCTGCAGGGCAAATGACCCCTGACAGGGGTGGCACACAGATGGTCCACAGAGCTGCCCAGGCCCTGGGTACAGGCAAAAGCCTGACAGGCTGAGACCCAAGCGATGTCTGCATACCTGGCGCTGTCTGTTAGATCTCTCTTGTGTCCAGGAGTCAAGATGGCAGAGCAACCCTCCCTTTATATCCCCACTCTGGATTTCACACAAGCACCTCAAACCTGAAAGTTCTCAAGCCCAATCCCCAATTCTTTTCCCAACACCCAAGCTCCTCCCACACAGCTTCTTTTCTTCTAAAGCCTTTCTTTCTGGTACTGGCAAAACCACCTAACCTGTCATCCTCACTGGCTTATCTTCCCTCCTTTGTTCTGATCCAGGCAATTGTTAAATTTATAAACCCAACCATCTAAACATCCCTTAAATACTTTCCTCCTTAAGATTTATTTATTTTATGTGCATGAGTGTTTTGCCTGTATGTATGTATAAGGACGACATGTTTGTCTGGTCCCTGTTGGTACCATGTTAGAGGAGGGAGTTGCATCCTCTGGAACTGAAGCTGTGGCTGGTTGTGAACCACCATGTAGGAACCGGTAACAAACTTGGTTCCTCTACAAGAAGAGCAAGTGCTCTTAATTGCTAAGCCAGAGAGGCTCCAGCCTCTCTTTTTAAAAAAATTTTATGTGCATGGGTGCTTTGCCTGCATGTATTTATGTGCACATATGCATGCAACCCCATTTGTACTGGATGGTTTTGTGTATCAACTTAACACAAGCTGGAGTTATCACAGAGAAAGGAGCTTCAGGTGAGGAAATGCCTCCATGAGATCCAGCTGTAAGGCATTTTCTCAATTAGTGATCAAGGGTGGGAGGGCCCATTGTCGGTGGTGCCATCCCTGGGCTGGTGGTTCTGGGTGCTATAAGAAAGCAAACTGAACAAGGCAGGGGAAGCAAGCCAGTAAGAAACATCCCATGGCATCTGCATCAGCTCCTGCTTCCTGACCTGCTTGAGTTCCAGTCCTGACCTCCTTTGGTGATGAACAGCAATTTGGAAGTGTAAGCTGAATGAACCCTTTCCTCCCCCAATTTGCTTCTTGTTCATGGTGTTTGTGCAGGAATAGAAACCCTGACAAAGACAACTTTGGAGGCCCAAAGAGGGAGTCTGATCCCCTGGAACTGGAGTCACAGACAGTTGACTCACTTTGTCCATGCTGGGAATTGAACCTGGGTCTTCTAGAAAAACAGCCATCTCTCTGGCCCCAAATCCTTTTCTTTCTGAATTTAGCAAACCAATTCTTTTCTAAAGGGACCTTCTTTAGCCTACTTCACACATTTGATACATTCTTGCTAAAGCATCATCTAAAGCATCCTCATGGCTCTATAACTTTTCTATTTGGTGTGGAATAACACAACCCTCCCAACCCCCACATGGCATTCTAAGTTCTATATTTGGCTATCCCATCTTTATGGCTTTGCCCCTGTTTCTCTCAATGAGTTTTTGGTTCTAGCCATTGTTGTCTGCATACTTTGCTGGTCCCTCTACTTGGAGTGCTTTGCTCCATCTGTTTTTTTTTCCCCTGTCTGGGATTTTTTTTTTTAATACTATTAAGAACAGAGCTAAAGCTTGGGGTATAGTCTAATGATACAGCATTTGCCTGGTAGGCACAATGGTTTCAACCCCCAGAGCACACGTGCACATGTGCACACAGACACAATGGTGCTTTGTTATATATTATACATGTAAACCATTCCAATTGATTTTCATAAAAATAAAAGAACTTGCTCAGAGACACCGGTTCTTAACCTTCCTAATGCTGTAACCCTTTAATACAGTTCCTCATGTTGTGGTGACCCCCAACCATAAAATTACTTTTGTTGTTAACTGTACTTTCAGTGTTGTTATGAATCTCAATGTAAATACGTGTGTTTTCTGGTGGTCTTTGGTGACCCCTGTGAAAAGGTCATTCAGCCCGCAAAGGGGTTGTGACCCACTGATTGAGAACTACTTTGAAGGTGAAGAATCTAGAAAATGATCAGTGGGAACGCAGTCAGTATTTTGACATCAAAGCCAATGAGCTGGCATGACAGAAGTTTTCTCTGACTTGAGATAAATGCTTTTTTTTTTCCTTTGTATTCCAAAAGCAGGGGTTTGTTTTTAAGTTCATGACATAGAAACAATGTTTGTAACAGAGGTCAAACACCCAGATTTTCACAGCCCAATTTCTAGAGCTTGCTTGGGGTGACATTGTACCTCAATATCTTCATTTTTGAAATGGAAGCAGTAGAACCTACCTCTACGGACTGAGTCCACCCGTGTTGTTGCAAAAGTGCATGCTATAGCCTCGCCCTGATGACATACCTTTGTAATTTGTTATGTCTAAGTTCCCTGGTCCCTCGGTAGACTCTGCTTCTGAGAGAAAAGAGATCTCCCCCATTCGTCTTCAGTTTTCTTAGACTCACAAAGCAGAAATTTCAATAGCTTGTGTGCTCCATAAAGGCCTGTCATATTAAGTTTATAAGTGTGTGGGTGTTGTGCCAGACAACGAGGCATTTACAAGTGTATGATCATGCTGTTTTAATTATGTACAAATCTTTTGAAGAAAGTAGTTATGGAATAGGCTGACTATCCACTAGCTTCTACCCTGTTTTTTAAAAATCCACATTTTTACCACTCAGCTACTGTGAAAAAAGAAGCCACTCCAAGTTTGTTATTTGTGAGCCAATCCTTTTGTGGGAGGCGGAGTAGGAAAAGGACACCTGTCACGAGCTCCCAGGCTTCTGGAACAGAGGGCGGTATTCAGCTGTGGGTAACTACAACGCCAGCCCTCCTCCCCTCCATGCCCTTTCACTGAGCAGTGACCTGGTCTGTAGCTTTGGGTTTCATGACAGGGCCAAGTTGTACTTGGAAGGAAGAATGCTCCAGCCCTTTCAGAGCCCAGATTTGCACTGTGGGAGGCCTAAGGATGCCAGGGAGGGCACTGACTCAAGTTACATACCATTATTCCACTGACACTTGTTTATTTGTGTTTCAGCCCACCCTTTCTAGGTGAAGCCTCCATGCCAAGGCCATCCAAAGAAGAGAGAAAATGGTAGAGGAGGAAATATTTGATTAGAGATTAATATGTCCCCTGAGCTCTTTTGATTTGGGTGATTACAAAAATGCACAGTGTAATGATTAAACACTCCCAGAAGAGAAGAGGTTCTCTCTGCATGGGGCTGGGGCTTTAATTCAGATGAGTTACAGCCCTTGTGTGGGATACAGCCTGGACTAATGGCACGTGAAGAAGTGTTCTTAAAACCAGAGCAGCAGTGTGTAGCAATTTGTGTAGCAATTTCCTCCAAGATTAAAACCTATCTTGGAGGGATGCATATTAAGGTGCAGAGTGTTAAGGGGGTAGGAGAAACTTTCCTTGTTGCTGGAAAGCTTCATTAGCTCCAGAAGTACTTTAGCCTCTTCAGGAAGTTCCTGAAACTGACCAGATTCACTAGACTCCTCCCTCTCAAAGCATATAAACAGTAAAGACTGCTAAGATACACTCTCAGACCTGCTGAGCTACTTAGAAGAGTCCCTGAGAGGATGCAGAGACCATCTGTCTAGAGGATGCTGAAGCCAATTGAACTGACTGCTAGAGGCACCATCAACCTGTCATACTGCCTGCAAGTCACATAGTGCCCTCTAGTTTTCCAGCTTATGAGCCAGCAATGCAGCTGTTGTCTTTGAGTGATTTCTGCCCCTGTAAGCAACTCCTGACTCATATTCCTGTAAGTAACCTCAATAAAATTCATTGATTCTCCAGTTTGGGTTTTTGTGGTATCCTTGCTTTGGTCTGTCATTGGTTCCATATCTGGGGTGAGCAGACATTTGTTCATGTCTCTGTAGGAATAGTTTCACACAGCACTGCTTGTTACCATGGCAATCTTCAATTTGGAGCCAGCCTGCCATCCTCTCTCTGGGGGGGTAGGAACTGTGCCATTTTACTCCTAACATCATTTGTATTCATTCTTTTCACATCCACCAGCTCCACCCTTGTTCAAGAACTCAGTGCCTTCTTGGATTATGCGCCTCTTATAGGTCTCTTGGCCTCATGTTTAAGATTGCCTATTTCATTCTTCAAGTTACTCACAGAGGCAGATTTTTCTAAATTAGCTTCAAACTCATCCTTGGTTCTCTATTGATATATCTGTAATCCCCTTCACCAGTAACCTGGACCTACAAACAATTCTAGAACACCTAGTCTCTGCTTTGCAACCTCCTGTGCATGCCCCTCCTTCTACCCAGAATTCTTCACTCCCCTCTGGGATTCTTCCCTGTCTTCTTGGTTGCCTCCTCTTCAAATTGAATGAGTTTTTGTTGTTGTTGTTGTTGTTGTTGTTTTAATCAGAAATGCCCCCACAGATGTATTGCATCGGTCACTCCTGCATTGGATATCTAACTATGCAAATAATGCATTGCTTCCCAGCATCTAGCTTTGACATATACCAGTTACTCAATGATCAGTAAATTCCACTGGCCCTATGAAGATTCAATTAGAGTTCAGGAAAGAGATCTCGAACTATCCAGCACTGAAAGAAGGGAATAATAACGGTTATCACGATTATGTTGTTAGGTGGGCTAGAATTTCACACTTGATAAAAGAATTGCCAAACTTCAAATTTCTTCAAGCTAAAGTGATTAAACCCTACTAGGAAGGTTAGGTTTTCTGAACTTAGCCAAACACCGTGGGGGAATTACACTTGCCAAGCAGGTATTTCTAGATATGCTAAGCCTATCTCTTAAAGATAGCATTTCAAAACTATGGCTGTACAGAAGTGATCTAGATGCTCCTATTCAAAAGAAGTATGAGAGGAGGGTAAGATTACTAAAAATGATAGTTTCCCAATGAGAGCTGAGACCAGCACTCATAGAAGATACTTACAGTCTAACACTCTTGAATGTCCAATAAAACAGACTATGGCAGTTTCTGCTTTATAAAGGAGACATCTAGCCACGCGACAAATCAAAAACAGAGTTGATTGCTTTATGAGGTGCGCTAGGTGTCTCATTCTCTTCAACTGCATGTAGACAGACGGGCTTAAGCCCAGGCAGAACCCATCACGAGTGGGAGAAAGATGCAAAAGAGATGGGACTAAGGAGGTCTTTGATTCCTCAAGGAGGTCAAGATTCTTTCTAACTTCCTGATTTTCTCAGGAGTCCTTTAATCTTTGGAACCTTTTGATTCTTTTGATTCTTGACTCTAAAGCATTAAAGCGTAGCTAAGAAATGCTGCAACAAAGAAGGGGGCTAGTAAAAGCTCCTAGAGAATTTCAGAGAAGCCATAAAGAAGCGTCTGAGCGAAAACGAGAGAAGTTAAGAGGAAATAGGGAGGCGGGAAGACAGAGAGAGAACGCTAGTGGAGGAAAGGAAAGTGACTAAAGTCCCTAAGGATGGGAGTGGCGAAGACACGCCCAGAGGGAAAAAAATCATTCGCTTTAAGGAAAGCCCCGCCCCCTAGCGTGACACCCAAGCATCCAGGGATACGATTGGCTGAGGCTGGAGGGCGGGATGGGGTTGCTAGGCGCGGAGGGGATCCGGCGGGCTGCCGCCGCCCGGAGTGCGGAGCCTCTGGAGCGGAGCGGTATTAGCGGCGTTGCTGGAAGATGGCGAGCGGCCGGGTTGAGCGGCCGCCCTGGCTGCTGGGACGCCTACGGCTGCTGCCGCCACCACCGCTGCTGCTGCTACTGCTGCTACTGAGGAGCTCGGCCCAGGCGGCGCACATCAAGAAGGCTGAGGCGACCACCACAACCGTCGGCGGCTCCGAGGCGGCCGAGGGCCAGTTTGACCACTACTACCACGAAGCGGCGCTGGGCGAGGCGCTGGAGGCGGCGGCAGCCGCGGGGCCACCCGGCCTAGCGCGTCTCTTCAGCATCGGCAGCTCGGTGGAGGGCCGGCCGCTGTGGGTGCTGCGCCTCACGGCCGGCCTGGGGCCGCCGCCGCCCACCACCGCCGCCGCCGGGCTGGATGCCGCGGGGCCGCTGCTGCCCGGCCGGCCGCAGGTGAAGCTGGTGGGTAACATGCACGGCGACGAGACGGTGTCACGCCAGGTGTTGGTCTACCTGGCCCGTGAGCTGGCGTCGGGCTACCGCCGCGGGGACCCGCGCCTGGTCCGCCTGCTCAATACCACCGACGTGTATTTGCTGCCCAGCCTGAACCCGGATGGCTTCGAACGCGCTCGCGAGGGTGACTGCGGCCTCGGCGACAGCGGCCCGCCTGGGAGCAGCGGCCGTGACAACAGCCGAGGCCGGGACCTCAACCGCAGCTTCCCTGACCAGTTCAGCACCGGCGAGCCACCTTCCCTGGATGAGGTGCCAGAGGTGCGCGCCCTCATCGACTGGATCCGCAGGAACAAGTGAGTGTTGCCAGACTCTGCTCTCATACCCGAGTGAGCCTTCGAAGCCAGGAGGCTTATTCTGACAGCCAGTAGGCGCTCAAACAATGCTTGTCAGCCTAAGGGGTCGGGGGCAGCCGGTGTGGAGAGTGACACCCTGTAACTGGAACAGAGGCCAGGCTGCAGTACCTCCTAATTGTGTCTTCCTAATTGTGAAGAAGCCTGCCTGTGGTTGTCATTTGTGCAGCACATAGCCTGAGGGGAGACTTTTTCCCCCAGACATTCTATCTCTATTTTTGAAGGACCATCGTTTATGAGCAATGGGTAAGAGTTTAAGGATTCTTAAGTTAGCACCTTCATTGTGTAGCTAAGCTTGTCACTAGAAGCACTGTGGCAAGCACTTTCTGTGACTGCATTATGTCACTCGATGTTGACCACAGCCGGGCGACCTAGACACCACTCATATCCTCTAGACACCGCTGGTACTCTTGTTTTGCATACGGGGAAATTGAGGGGCAGACTGGTTGACTAGACTCCGGGGAATCTAAGCCCGGTTATTCAGTGCTCCACTGCCAGGGAGACAGAATGTAGCTCAGAAATAGCAAACGACACCCCCAGTCACTTCCTCTGATATTGGACAGAAACCGATTCTCCTGCCGTTATTTCTGGTTCTGCTTCAGATTAGGGGAGTATGGAATAAGGGGAAACCCCCACAGATCAGAACTGCTTCGTTTCTGATACCAGGTGTTTTCTGGGGGTAGTAGAGCCAGTCATTTACATCGGTAACATATAAGCACCGTGTGGAGTTTTTCTTTTCTAGAACACCAGTTTTGCCAGCATGTTCCCGATTTGTATCTTTGTAAGGCTTTTGAGGGCAGTAGTTACAATCTTTGTTTCTTGAAGGTTTTTTGACTGGCAGATGAGCCAAAGGTAAAGATGAAGAAAGACGTTTTTCTGTGAAACTCGGAATCATTTATGTAGCTCAGGCTGGCTGTGGACTGGATGTGTAGCCAGGTATGACTTGAGCTCCCGATCTTCCTACTTTTGCTGTAGCTGGGGTTACAGGCAAGGGCCCCCAACCTTGGTTTATGCCATGCCTGTGGTTGAACCCAGGACATCATGCTTGCTAACAAGTACTGTACCAAATGAGCTATACACTGCCCTTCTGGAATGATTTCTTTTGTAAGATTTCAGTCATATATATGAAACTGAGAAAATTTGTGGACATTATGATAGTTCCAAATGGTTTTTAATCATCTGCCTTTCACTTTACTAGTGTGTAGAAGGCCCCTTGTAGATGCTTAATCAGTTTAAATGTTGTAGGATGATTTCCTTTCCTTGACCAAGTCAGACTTCTGAACATCTGCATAAGTTTGATTTTGATATGACATTTCGCTGTCAAGTGCTTTGGCAAGCAGGGCTCTTTATTTTGTTTTTCTTTGTTGTTTTGAATCGGGGTCTCACCATGTAGTCTTGGCTGGCCTGAAATTCAACATGTAGACCAGGCTGTCCTCAAACTCACAGAGATACCCCCTGCCTCTGCTGGAATTAAAAGGTTCTTGTCATTGCCAGCTAGTACCCTTTTTTTTTTTTTTTTTAGAAAATGTATCAACTGCACTGTTTCCATTGCTTGGGTACTTAAAATGTTCCATAACAACTCTTGCGGGGACTTTTATCTTTGGTGGTTCTGTTGTGGCCTATGTGAAGAATTTTCCTGAGGTGATACTGACCTCAAGGCAAAAATTCACTCTCTGCTTAACTCTTCCAAATTGGTATCATTTAGTGATGATGAGTCCTGCACATCAGGGTCTTCTTGGCTTGTTGATGGGTGCTTGTTAGTTTTTTAAAAGTCTAGGCCTCATTTGGTATTTCAGACTCTAGCTGTCCTGTGCCAGATTACTTTGGTTACTTACCAATCCAAATTTTTTTGTTTTTTTCTTTTCAGATGTAACTCTAATAAAAAAGGAAAATTCATGCATAGCTTCAGTCTTAAAAAATGAACTCAAAATACATATTCTTTAATGATTAATAACAGGATGTTGATATGTAAATACAATTTAAAACCCAAACACAATTACAGATTGGTGGATGGGAGGGATATTAAAGAGAAAAACAGACATTAGTCTATTGAGAAAACTATATTTTTAAATGTGTTTTGTGGAGTAAGTTGTTTCAGTGACGTCCTGATATCCCTTTCACCCAGTTCCTTCCTTCCTTCCTTCCTTCCTTCCTTCCTTCCTTCCTTCCTTCCTCTCTCTCTCCCCCCTCCCTCTTTCTCTCTCGCTCTCCCTCTCTCTCTTTCTTTCTTTCTCTCTTTTTTCTCTCTTTCTCTTTCTTTCTTTCTTTCTTTCTCTCTTTCTTTCTCTCTTTCCTTCTTTCTTTCCTTCTTTCCTTCCCTCTTTCCTTCTCTCTTTCCTTCTTTCTTTCCTCCTTTCTTTCCTTCTTTCTTTTTCTTTCTCTCTTTCTCTCTTTCTCTCTCTCTTTCTTTCTTTCCTTCCCTCTTTCCTTCTCTCCTTCTCTCTTTCCTTCTCTCTTTCCTTCTTTCTTTCCTTCTCTCTTTCCTTCTTTCTTTCCTTCTCTCTTTCCTTCTTTCTTTCTTTCTTTCTTTCTTTCTTTCTTTCTCTCTCTTTCTCTCTCTTTTCTTTTCTCTTCTCTTCTCCTCTTCTCTTCTCCTCTCCTCTCCTCTACTCTCCTCTCCTCTCCTCTCCTCTTCTCTTCTCTTCTCTTCTCTTTTCTTTTCTTTTCTTTCTTGTAGACAGGGTTTCTCTGCGTGACCCTGGCTGGCAAGCCTTGTGCTCAGAGACACCTGCCTCTCAGGAGCTGGAGTTAAAGGTGTCCACCACTACCTCCCAGTGTATGTTAAGTTTTTAAATGCTGGCATTTGTAGTTCAGCACTGGAGTGCCTTCCTCATCTGTGTGGGACCTTGAGCTGAAAGGTGAGGGATGAGGGAGAGAAGAGAGAAAATTTTGTTGTTACTTTTGACTTTGTAAAACTCTAAGAGTTATTTTTCTGGTTTATGAGAGTTGAGCCTGGGGGCCTGGAAAGTATTCTACCACTTGAGCTACGTCCCAAGCTTTGGTATACTTATAAAAAATGTTATCATCATGTTGGGTGTGGATACAGATTATTTTTGAGGATATTGTATATTGATGTATAGTTTTTGGGTCTTTATTGTTATTCAAATATCAAATTCTCCATTTTTAAAGAGGTTGTTTATAGGGCTATAAGAAGAATATAATAAAGTTAATTTCAAGGTTAATTTTTAAAATGTATAAAGACTTATTTTTAATATGATATATTTAGCAACTTCCTTAAATCTTATGATACTGAAATCAAACACTTGAGGATTTGAATTAAAATCTTGAAACATCTTTCAGATAACATTGAAAATTATTCACAAAGCTGCTTTGACAAAGATACTAATGAGTAGTCTTACAGCTACTGTGACAGGTATTATTTTGTTTTGAAATTGTCCCCAGAAAATGACATTGTATCTTAAAACTATGTAATTAGAATACAGAGAATCACATTTAACCACTCTCATAGATTACTAATGTTTCTTGGTTGTAAAAGTGGTTGAAACATCAGGTTCTCTTTATAATGTTTCTGAGAAGTATTGCAACAGTGTTGAACAAAAGGATCTTTCATTTAGTAGAATTTTAACCTAAAATATGTAAAGTATTACACCCCACTTAAACAGAATACATATTCAGGGTTTTTCTGTTGTTGCTCATATGTATTTTAATGCCTGCAATAGTATTCAGCTCATAGTTGATACTTTAAAAATGCTTGTTGCTAAGTGCAGTGCCTAAATAGGAAGAGCCTTTTTATAGTTTACCCAAAATAAATGGAGGTGAAAAAAAACACCTTGAATTGTTTTAGAAATACAACGAGAAAGTATATGGTTAATATATCAGGTGGAATTAGAAAGCTCGAGTGTGACAATCTTTGTTGTTCCTGGGTTGTTCTATTGCTCAAAGAGTGGCAGTGGCAGCCAGAAGCAGACTGAAACTCTGCCCAGGGTGCTAGAGAGCTCCAAAGAAAGGAACATTTGTTGAGAAGCTAGCGTGGAGTTGTGCTCAGTGTCTTTTGTGTGTTGTCTTTAGTAGTTATAACAATTCTGAGAGGTGGATCAAATATTCACATTTTATGAAGAGATAGAAATGGGGATTTAGAGGCAATGACTTCTGATCACATTACTATTGAATAACAGCTCTGCGGGACATTTGCCCAGCTCCGGAGCTTGTACCAATGCCACTACACCAAAGGTCATTCTCTGGTGTCTGGACAGGCGCTAATGAAAACTGTATTCATTTAAACTGATCTCCTTTATCATCAGATGTCTTCATCATCACTAGCTAAGGTTTTCCTTCTGTTATGAACAACATTTCATTGTTTGTCCACCTCAGAGATGGTACTGATCATGCCTAAAGTAGCCTTTCAGATTACATATATGATAATTTTAGTTTCTTTCAAGCATATAGAGAGAAGCATATGTTTAGACTCTCAAAAGGTCAATTTATTGCAACTACAAATAACCAGGCACAAGAAAATTCTAGTCAGAAGGCAAAGAGAAAATATTTAATCTCTATTTGTAGTAATGGTTTGAACAGTTACATAAGGGAAGGATGTGCAAAGAGAATGCATGTAAAGTACTTTTAGTTTTCTCCTCAGAGGGAGCTCTTGTGATCTTCTGTAGCTATAAATTGGACCACATTAGTCGTTCACTTAGAAGTAGAAATGAGGCTAGCACTGTAGCTCAGAGTTAGGGTGTGTGGCTAACACGAGCATGGCTTGTTTGATCCCCAGAACCCACCCAGCCCCATGTAGATTTTTTTTAAATAGAAACCCCCTTGTCTGTGTCAATTTGTTATTCAGTGGCCCAGGCAGAATCCTCGAGGTAGCAGAGGATGGCTCTGTATTGTTTTTTTCTGAAAGCAACTCACTATGTTAGATGGGTTTTTTCCTGAATCTTTTCAATTTGAAAATATAATTTGGTATAAGGATTTTGTGAAACTGGAATCAGGTGAGATATATTTGTGTTTTAAATCAGATGCCTTATCCTAAAATTTTTCTTCAGGCAGTAAGTATACAGAACATAATAACTTACCTCTTGTATTCAACAAGTATTTATTTTATTTCCTATATGTGTGTCAATTTCCTATGAAAGTTCCTATATGAAATTATCACTTTGTAGGTAGGAAAAAATAAGATTGAATTCTGGCAAGTTCCTGTAGGTCAACCTAATTAATTTGAAATTTCTCATGTAAGACATTTCCTAAAACATTATTTAATGCTCTTTTATTCAGCAACATGCTCAATGATAGAAACCTCTGTAAGTACTTATGGTTAACTTGACATGTAAAAGCAACCTGATTGATTGATTGCTGGAGATCAAACCTAGGACTTATGCATAGTAGGCAAGCACTCAGCCACTAAGCTATGTCTTAAATTTTTCTGAAATTTTAAATAACATTTTATATTTATTTATATGTGTGGGAAAGCACATATGCCAAGTGTGCGTGTAGGTCAGGAAGCAACTTGTGGGACTCAGTTCTCCCTTCCACTATTGTGGGTCCTGAGGATTAAACGAAGGGCACCAGACTTAGTGGCAGGTATCCACTGAGCCATCTTGCCTGCCTCAAGATAGGTGGTATTTGATTTGTGGAGCTAAAGGATAGAGCCAGTGTGTAGCATATGCCCAGGTCCTGGGTCCATCCTCAGGACTGACTGAATGAATGAATGAAAAAAGAATAAAGGAAGAAAATGAAGGATCCTGTGGAGGTTTTAAATGCTTGGTATTTTCTTTGTCTTTTAAAGGTGATATGTAATTTGATTGTGTTTTCAAAGGTTTGTGCTTTCTGGAAATCTTCATGGTGGCTCAGTGGTAGCAAGCTATCCTTTTGATGATTCTCCCGAGCATAAGACCACTGGAATCTATAGCAAAACCTCCGATGATGAAGTCTTTAGATACTTGGCAAAAGCTTATGCTTCTAACCACCCTATAATGAAAACTGGTGAACCCCATTGTCCAGGAGATGAAGACGAGACTTTCAAAGATGGGATCACGAACGGTGCACACTGGTATGACGTGGAAGGTATGCAAAGCACTGACACTGTTGTATTTCCTTCTGTTGGTTTAGCTTTCTTACATGTATTCTGCAAGCAAGAGGAAATGTGGAATTTCAGTTCTTAAACAGGTTATTTTTTTTGTCTGTCTGAAGTTTCAAAAACTACAGCAAAATTTAAAGATGACCACAGAAATATGTACAATCTCCATTTAAATTTGCCCGCTGTTCTCTTAGCCCATATGCTCTGCCTCCCCACCTACACATGCTCCCACACACATTCTTTCTTTCGCCAGACCATTCAAAAATATGTTGCTGACAGATTCCTTAAGTTCCTCAGCACATGTTCTTCCAAGCACCATTCCCGTACCTGAGAAATCAGTAGTAAGACAGTGTAGTATCATCCACATGCTGCCTAGAGTTCATTTCCCTTCTCGTCACCAAGGAATTGTAGTTTCTTTTTCTCCAAATCCAGGATTTGAAAGATATACAACCATTGTATATGATCTTGTTAAGAATCTGGGCGGAGCCAGAAAGATGTCCCAGTGGATAAAGGCACCTGCCACCAAGCCTAACACCTCGAGTTATGCCCTTAGGACCCACATGGTGGAAAGAGAGAACCAACTCCTGAAAGTTGCCCCCGATCTCCACATATGCACTGATGCATGCATGTTCCTACCTACCTACCTACACACATGCACACATATGCACTGATGCATGCATGTTCCTACCTACACACACACATGCACACAGACGTAATTGTAATGGAAAAAAAAAACAAACCAAGTTGTTGTCTTATAGAACTTTCCAAGTTTTAGGTTTGTCGCTTTCTACATTGTACTTCAACTTCAGTTTCCCAGTAAGATCATTGTATAGTCCACATCATGTGTCAGGAGACACAGAAGGTTAAGTTATAGGTCTTAAATTATTGGGCTTGAAACAGTAACCACCAATCTTATCTTTTACACAAAAGTATATTTGCTGTTCTATTTTAATCTGTGGTCTGATCATGGAATTCTGGCTTGCTTTTTAATATAGATATATATCTATATTATCTATAAATATTAAAAATATAATATATATAACATATACTATATAAAAACTGTATATTATATTTGATGTAATATAATATACAAAATAATATACTATTTTATTTTATCTTATCTATTGTATATATAAATATATACAGTATAAATATTCTATAATATATATTTAATACATAAATATAAGATATATATACATATATTTTAAGATATAATATATAGCTTGTACAAAATTATGTTTTATATAAATATATTTATTATATTTATATGTTATGACCTATATAAATATAATATATATATCTATTTAAATATATTATACATATATATTTAGCAGAAAATTTGCCATTTTGGTTTCTTTGCTTGCTCATGCATGTGGATGCCTGTTTTTGTGAAAATTTTTATGGTGATCAAGAATCAAACTCCAGGGCCCCAGTCAAGCTAGGCAAGTTCTTTATCACGTCAGCCCAGCCTTTCCAGCCTTGAACTCTTTATCATCTTGCTTCCAGTGTTCTGAGTACTGAGATTACAGGGTTATACCACGATGCTTGGCCAATATTCTAGGTATAAGACTCCAGTGATAGAACATTCACAGTGTTATATAGCCATTACTAACTGTCTATTTTCAGAATATTTGTATCACCTCAGATACTCTGTAATGATTAGGTAATTCCTATTATTTCCCCTTCCCTAGTTACAGGAAACTGTTAATCTATTTTCTGTCTTTGTGAATTTGCCTATACTAGATATTTCACATAATTAAAGTCATAAAATATTTGTAGTTTTGCATCTAATGTGCCTCACTTACCATAATGTTCTCAGTGTTCATCCATTCTGTATCATGTTCCAGAACCTATTCCTTTGTATATTTAAATAGTATTCTCTCTATATAAGATACATATCATGTATGCACAGATATGTAATAGATTTTGTCTATTCATTCTCTGTTGATGGCATTGAGTCATTTCTATTTCACTGTTGAGTCGTGCTGTAGTGAACACTGTTGTACAAGTAAGTGTCTGAGTGTTCATTCTCAATTCTTGGTACATATGGCTAGGAGTGGAACTGCTAGGTCATGATTAGCTTTTAAGAGGGCATCAAACTCTTTTCCATAATGGTCATAGCATTTATTTTTCTAGCAGAAATATATAAGGGTTCCAATTTTTTGTAAAATACTATTTTAACAGATTATTAAGGTCTGGGTAGATGGCTAGGTGGATAAAATGCTTGTGGAACAAATCTCTAGAACCCACCAAAAAAAAATTACATATGGGTCCGTGGCCTATCTGTATTCCCTGAATTCCAGACAACGAGATGGGGATCCCCTGAGCTAGCTAGGCTAGATGAATTGAGTTCAGCAAGAGACCTTACCTAGGAAATAAACTGGATAATCAAAGAGGACACCTGGTGTCAGCCTCTGGCCTCCACACACATGTGCATGCACAGCTTCAATCATGTGCAGCTCTGTGTGGCCATCTTCAATGCATGTGCCCACATGGATGCACACCACATGCACTGTCTCAGAAAGTTATTAAAACAAGCTTGAATTGTTTGCCTTTCTCTTAAAAGTCATAGAAGTGGGGCTAGAGAAATGGCTCATCAGGTAAGAGCACTTGCTACTCTTCCAGAGGTTCAATTCCTGTCTCCACATGACAGCTCACATCTCTCCACAACTGTCTGAACTGTTTGTAACTCCAGTTCCAGGGTTTCTGTAGCCCTTTTCTGGCCTCCAGGTGCAACAGATACTCATGGTGTACAGACATACGTGCAGGCAAAATACCCATACTTACGAAAGGTAAATAATAAGTTAAAAATCATGAAAGTAGCCACTGTTTTAAAATTTCAGAATAATAAATTGCAATGCATAAGTGGGTCTAGGAAGATGGCTCAGTAAGTAAGAACACTTATTTTGAAAGCAAGAGGACTTGAGTTCAAATCCCCAGCACCCACATAATAGCCCTGTGTGGCATGTGACATATGAGCCTGTGACCTAGCCTTGTCAGATGGAGGATCCTAGAAATTTAACTGAACAGGTAATCTTCAGGTTCAGTGAGAGGCCCACTGTGAAGCCTGAGAGGAAGATATTTGGCATCTTCCTCTGGCCTCCTCAGGCACGCACCTGGGGGTGTACACCCTCTCTTCACACATATAGGGGAGTATATCACCTGCACACAAACAGTATGCAGAAAGTAGCTCAGCATGGTGGCCACGTGAATCCCCAGCACTCAGAAGCCCGAGATCACAAGTCTGAGGCCAGCCTGAGCTACACAGTAGACCACCTTAAAAAGTCTTCAAAACTTAAGCAGGAGGAGCAGTTGAACTTACAGGAATGCCGGAGTCCATGAGGAGATGGAGGCTGCAGTGCTCTTTACTTTCCTTCTGGCAATCTCATTATAGAACATCTTGTAACATATCTCTTAATTCACCTTTATTTTATGCCTTTGAGAGTTCTGTTGTTTGTCTTTTGAGACAGGGTCTGACCACGTAACTCTGTGTAGACAAGGCTAATGTCAAACCCAGATTCTCTTGCCTCTGCCTCCCAAGTGCTGGGATCAAAGATGTATGCTATATCATGCCTAGCTAATCACTTTTTATGTCCGGCTGCATACACTGAAAATGAGTCTTAAGTTAGAGGACTGCATACCTTCTAGAATTTCCTGAATCCCTGTAGTTTCTGTCCATAGTTTATGTGTTACAAACATCTACAACACTGCTGAAATATTTAGCAGCTAACCTCTTCCCTCATTAAAGTTGGATGTGGTTTGAAAAGCACTGATGAGGGAATGTACTTTAATGTGTAGTCCTTACATTTCAATCTTCAAAAATAAATTAATATCAAACTTTGTGAACCAGTAGTTTTGCGAGTTAGTCAAGTTATTGTATGAATTAGAGATATTAAGGTAATGGGATGAATGATAATTTACTTTATCTTTTTGGTTAAAAAAACCTTTAAAGGTTAAAATATAATTCCTAATTGACAGTTGATTGAAGCATATACTAAAACACAGTTTGAAAAATAACCCTGCAGTTTTCAGAGAAAAGAAGTGTACATTGCTATGTGGTCACAGATTGTTCCATTAAGCCAGTTCTGGAGTGCTTCTGTTTCTCCCCACCTCTCTGGTAGCTAAGCCTGTGGATGCCATTGTTCATTGTTTGGGGAGCATCAACATCCCCGTTGTTGGAGCTGACCGGTCAGATGCACTGCGTTGTTTCTAAGTAGCTAGCTTTTCTTCCTGCCACAGCAACTGCTTCCTACAGAGAAAGCTGTGCTAGCCCCAGTAGCATGAACAGGATAAAATCATCTTGTTTATCTCATGCAGGGCCAAAGGGAGATGTTGTAAAACCTGTGACTAGGCATATCTCAAGGCTGGATGTCCTGGAATGGCTTTACTAATACTCTGTGTGATATACTTATAAATTCCTGCTCAAAGAAGTGGTAGATGTCTTAGAGCTGAAAATGAATATATTGAGGACCAAACTAGGTCCTTTTTGCTTTAAAAAAAATTCAAGGACTGAGAGATGAACTCAATTACACAATGTAGCTATTCACTTAGTAAATGTTCCTGACTGCCTGCCACCTTCCATATTCTGCTTTAGGCAATAGGGACACAGAAGAGCAGAGCAGAGACAGTTGCGACTTGCAAGGATCAGATAGCAGATAAGTAGTGTGGGAGTGGGGTGATGGAGCCGCCGCCGCTGCCTTCGCCTTGCTTGACAAGGCTGACATGCATGCTTAGCTGCCCATATGTAGTCTTGGCTTCTAACGTGTCTTTTGAACCCACAGGATCCAGGTAGAGATGGCTGTCCTTGGAGGCCTGTGAAAAGTCACTCACCTGCTAAAACCGGGTGATTATGAGAGTCTAGTCAGGAGATTTTAACCAGAACAGTGCTGAGTCCTCTGCCCTTGGCATACCTTTCCCCTACTCTTTCTTTTGTTCTTGTTTGACTGTGTATTGTTTTTAAACACAGTACCAGAGACTAAACCCCGGATTTTGTGCATGCTAGCAGCATTCTGTCATTGAGCTACATCCTCAGCCCTCCTTTAAAGTTTAAATTTCTTTCTTTTTTTTTTTTTTAAGATTTATTTTATTTATGAGTACACTGTCGCTATCTTCAGACACACCAGAAGAGGACATCAGATCCCATTACAGATGGTTGCGAGCCACCATGTGGTTGCTGGGAATTGAACTCAGGACCTCTGGAAGAGCAGTCAGTGCTCTTAACCATTGAGCCATTTCACCAGCTCTAAAGTTCTTTTAAGATTTATTTTTATTTGATGTGTATGTGTTTGGATGTATATATGTATACCACATGCATGCTTGGTGCCTGAGGAGGCCAAAGAATGTGTTTGATCCCCTGGAGCTGAATTTATAGACAATTGTAAGCCACTGTGTGGGTGCTGGGAACTCAATCTGTGTCCTCTTCAGGAGCAGCAAGTCACCACACAGCCACCTCTCTAGCCTCTAAATTCTGAGACAGAGTCTCACTAAGTTGCCCAGGCTTGAATTAAGCTTGATCCTTCTGTCTCAGCCACCCAAGTAGTCATCTGGAAAGTTTTTAAGCCATAAAAATTAGCTGATGGCTTAATATGTATATTCCAAATCATATTTAATGAAACAGGGTTGTAGTTTGGGTCACCGTTTAAAGAGTTTCCAACTGGGCTGGAGAGATGGCTCAGCAGTTAGGAACACTGACTGCTCTTCTGAAGGTTCCAAGTTCAAATCCCAGCAATCACATGGTGGCTCACAACCATCCATAAAGAGATTTGATGCCCTCTTCTGGTGTGTCTGAAGATAGCTACAGTGTACTTAGATATAAGAATAAATAAATGTTTGTTTTTTTAAAGAGTTTCTGTCTAAGGACTGGGGAGATAGCACAAGCTCCAGAGTTTCACGTAAAAATGCCTGGTGTAGTGGTGTGTGACTTGTCATCCCAACACTGAGAGGGCAGTGAAGGAGGAGGGTCCCCGGGGCTTGCTGGCCAACCATTTTAGCTTAATCGGTGACGCTAGTCCTTGAGGATGAACTTGAGATTGCTTTCTGGCCCCCATATACACGTGCATGCACACATGCATGAGCATGCATGCACGTGCACACATGAACAGTTACAGAAATGCATACACACACAAGAAAGAATCTCTCTATATATAGTTATGTAGTTTAGGAAAGGCTAGAAACCCAAGACTGTAATTGAAATTATTTTACCAAAGTCACCATTCTATGTAAATGTTAGAAATCATCTGGGTAGGCACGGTTGTGTTTTACCTTTCCGCAGACAGAGGCATTAGAGGCTAAGAGCAGAGCCTTGGGATCTGACAGTTTAGGTTTGAGTTTCAATTCTATGCGTGTATAGATGTGAGAGATTAGTTGACCTTCATCATGTTAATGAATTCTTTCACTCCTGATCCCTATATATAAAATAAAGATAAATGGTATGATCTCTTTGATGGGATTATGAGGCTCAGCTGAGAACTATGCTGAGCACTTAGCTTTGCACCAGGCACTGTAACTCCTTATCTCTGCACGAGCTCCCACTTCACTAGGGCAGGTTTCAGTATTATTTGGTATTTATTTTCTTGACTTTGAATCACGCCTTGTATATAGAAGGCAGGCTGTGCATCGTTTGTGAATATTTTAATAAACAAATTCTTGTTGTTCTCCTAAAAAAAAATGGTTTACGTAGTTTACAAGTTAGACACCTGAATTTTGGACTCAAAATTCCTAAAAATATTCTTCCTACATTTACTCCTACCGTGATAAAATAAGTTTGTCTTATGGTAGGTCATAGTGATTTTGTTTTTGTTTTTTAATTTCACTAGTATCCTATAACATGAAATGCCTTTACATTTTTTAAAGATTTATTTATTTATTATATGTAAGTAAGTACACTGTAGCTGTCTTCAGACACACCAGAAGAAGGCATCAGATCTCATTATAGATGGTTGTGAGCCACCATGTGGGTGCTGGGAATTGAACTCAGGACCTCTGGAAGAGCTGTCAGTGCTCTTGACCGCTGAGCCATCTCTCCAGCCCCGCCTTTACATTTTTAAAATTATGTGTATACCTATGTGTCTCTGCGTGTGAGTGCTGCTGTCTGTGGAGGTAGGAAAAGAGTGTCTGATCCCCTGTAGCTGGTTGTGGTGTGCTGCCTGGCATGGGCTCTAGCCACCTAACTGACTCCTCTACAAAGACTAACATGCACTGTTTGCCTCTGAGTATCTCGCCAGTCCCTTTTGGTTGCTTATATACATTTCGTCAATGTGTATATATGTTTAGAACTTTATTTTTAAACTTGGTGAGACAATACCTAAGTGTAGGGCTGGAGATGCAGCTCAGTGGTAGAGCACGTCCCTAGCACACAGCAGCCCTTGCCTCCATCTCCCTATCACTGCAGCATCTGATAACTAACCTGCCAGTGTAATATATGTGGTATTTCTTCTAGTCTGCTCTATTTCATTTATTTTAAAAGTGTGTCTAAACCCACTAACACCTCTTACAACCCAGTAATGGGCAGTGGCCTCCAGCTTGAAACAGCTCTGCTCTTGATCACTGTTGCCATAGAACTGAATTGCTTTCATTTTTTTTTTAATAGGAACAAACACCTTACAATTTGCACATGATAACTCTTTTTTCTTTTGTCCTGGCTTGTTTATATACCTCAGTCATTTATGGTGAAGACTGAGCTATCACTTACCTTGGGTTGTTTTCTCTATAATTTCAATGATTATTGAGACAGGAAATTACTCAGAAATATTATCCCTAGCCTCATGTGCTGGTCACATGTAATATACTGTCACGAGTTGGGACAGCTGTTGTATTGCTTTATATTTATGGGGCCTTGCTCTGTTTTTTAAGCTGTTGCTAACATAGAATTGAGCCTTTTCAAACTGGCAATTATGATTTTTTCCTTTCTTTGGAAGAAGGAAACATTGTGTTGATTTATCAAGCCTTCTTCCCTCTGTTTTTAATCTTTCATCAGTTATGAAATATGAACAGGTAGTACATCACACACCCAGAGCAGGTTTGTATAGGCGTGAGCTTCCTTTATCATGTGGGCATTCATATTCCTCTAAACGGCCATTGCTCTGGGCAGCACTAATGTACTCTAAATACTGAAGTGTGCTGCCTTGAATGTTCCTTTGTCATTAAATAGAGCATATACCAGAAAACTGGAACCTAAAACAAAGAATTAAATATGCAAGGCATAATTGAAAAAATAAACTTTTTCAAGTTTATTTTTTTGCTATTAATAATAGCAAAAATATAAAATAGCAAATATATGTATTTGCTATTAATAAAAGATGGGTCCTTAAGGATCATAAGGAGTTTATTTTCTCTCAGTAACTGTTCAGTCATGAAGACCACTGGATCCAAACAGCAGAGGCAAACCAGTCTGACCTGAAGAACATGTACAGGACACTGCTTCATGGCTTGTTTCCTCAAGTCTGTTTACTAATCTGAGGTATAGTTGTCAGGCTTAGGAAATGTGTGTCGGGATCTTACAAGAGTGACTTTGTATTTAAAGCTATGCAGTAAAAAACAAACCAACACTTGGAGGAACACTGAAAGGTTCTTCTGTGCCTGCCTTGCCTGCTGGTTTCACATTTCGTAGGATCAGGTCTGTTTCCCTCTGTCTCCCCTTTGCACTAACTCTGTCCTTTGCTGGCAAATGTGGACCTTTACCTCACTGTGCCTCTAGAAGGCCCCCGGTAACGCTCTCCTGACTTTACCCCAGAACATCCTCTCCTTTAAAGTCATGAATGTGAGGCCTGCCCCCTCTCGTTGGCCAGGGTGGTGCTGCTCATTTCAGATTACCCTGACCTCTGTGTGGAAAGGGACAGAGTCCTAGAGGAAAGGAACTTAGAGTTTTTATAGTTACATGGAACGTGATCTCTTGATGATAAGGGCTTTATCCACAGGAATACATGGGAAGGAAAGGGAATATGAGAGGTGTAAGAAATTGTGCCAGAAAATCAGGGAGGCTGCATGGGCCTGGGCTAGGTCCTCTGCATATGTGTTACAGTTGTGTGGCTTGGACTTTCCTGTGGGACTTCTGAGAGTGGGAGCAGGGCTGTCTCTGACTCTTGCCTGCTGTGGGATCCTCTTTCTCCCCCTGGGTTGCCTCTTCCAGCCTTAATGTGAGGAGAGGTGTGTAGTCATATTGCAACTTGATATGCCATGTTTGGCTGACATCCCCAGAGGCCTGCCCTTTTCTGAAGGGAAACAGAAGAGGTGTGGATTTGGGGGAAGGAGTGAAGACGGCGGGGAAGCTGGCAAGAGAGGAGGGAGGGGAAACTGTAGTCAGAATGTAATATACAAAAGAATAAATAAAAAATAAATAAAAATTGCACAAGATGAATCAAAGGACTAGTACTTGTGGAGTGTCAAGGAGAACCCAGAAGACCCACCTGGGCCTGACCTTGCTGTGGGGAAGAGTGACAGCTGAGGTAGTACTTAATCTTCCATCACAAGTACCAAGACACTGTTAAGAAATAGCTTCTAGAGCCTCTGCGGGATGGAAATGAAAAGAGGCTCAGGGTGTAAGACATTTGCCAGGCATATGTCAGTCTACAGTTCTGAAAATTGAATCGATACGGTTTCCTGGCATAAGTTAATTGCTTAGAGTCAAAATTCAACTAGAACATTGTTGAACAGATGGGTGATTTTTCACCTCCAGAGTGAAAATGTCTGTAGCATTTTACACCAGGAGGTTTTCATGAAGGAGTGCTGACAAATTGAAGCCCCAAGCGTCAGCCTGTTCACGTTTCACAAGTATCGTGAAATTTGTGTTAGAAATTGCTTTTGGTCTTTCCTCGCCTTGTACATTAAAGACCCGGTTGAAGCTTCCTTCCTTTTTCTTTTTCATCTTAAGTCTGAGTACTTTCTAATGTAAAAGGAGGAAAAAAAAAAGAGTTAAAACCATATTCAAACAGAACACTCGCTTCTTGAGTCACAAGTTTGCTTTCGTGAGCTGTGGTCCACCCTCGTACAGAGCCTGACCTTTAGGATCAGCACACTTGTGTACTTTGTAACGTGATGATGGGCTCAGGAGAGCCTTTTTCACCTTCACCAAAAGAGAGCCACGGATGCTGGCCAGGATTCATCTGTCAGGGTTTCAGAACTCGTGCTTATGAGTTAGATGCTTTCAGTCCATGAGTGTTTTTCTGTGTAATTCAGATGGTCAGGAACACTTTTATAAGGGCAAATACAATTCAGGGATGTGAGAGAGTGTTGACCAAGTAGGACCCAAGACCAGGCGGGACTGTGTAATTAGTTTAGTTCTGTAGAATCATATCATGAGCAAATATGTATCTAGCGGGAGTGGTGAAGGAAGTGGATGCTCACAGAAGTGACCCAAGTGCAAATAACAAGTTCTGGTAGGAATTAGACAACTTAAATTTAAAGACTTAAAATCGGGGGCATTTTTTTTTTTTGAAAGCACACTCGAAGAGTCAGGCAAGTCTCTAGGTTCAAGGCCAGCCTAGTCTACACAGTGACTACTTCCAGGACAGCCAGGACTACACAGAGAAACCCTGCCTACCTGGGCCTGTATTTTTCACTCACGGGATTCGGTATTCCTCCTTACACATTTTAATGAATGTTATATTTATTAACTTTTAAAAGTATCTTGGTGCCGGGCGGTGGTGGCGCACACCTGTAATCCCAGCACTCTGGGAGGCAGAGGCAGGCAGATTTCTGAGTTCGAGGCCAGCCTGGTCTACAGAGTGAGCTCCAGGACAGCCAGGGCTATACAGAGAAGCCCTGTCTCGAAAAAACCAAAACCAAAAAAAACCAAAAAAAAAAAAAAAGTATCTTGGAATGCAACATTATCATTTATTATACATACAGAAATTGAAATTGTGAAAATGTCTTACTACCTTTTGAAACTCTGAGAAGTCTACCCTTATCTGTTACCAGCCATCAGTCATAGTTCGAAAGCCTTTAAATGGAAAATTCCAGCCATAAGTGATTGATAAGCTTTAAATTATGCACTGATCTGAGTAGCACAATGGAATCTTACATCATTCTGCTTGTATCTTGCCTGAGACATGACTCATTCCTTTGATGAGAATATCCACACTGTGTATGCTCCCTGCCCAATAGTCTCTGGTTTCCACTTGGTTTTTCAAATATTGCGTGTTGCAGTTTGGTAATGCTCACATCACCTCCGCACAAGAGAAATGAGTATATTCCAGTGGGACAGTAGCAATTGCCGTAACTTTCAGTATAGTATATTGTTATACTTTCTTTATTTATCAGTTGCTGTTACTCTCTTACAGCACCTAACATCTAACTTAACTCTTACAGCATCTAACTTAAAAATTAAACAGGTACCGTAAGAGAGTAACAAGGACACTAATACAATGAAACAAGTACAGTTTCTGGGGTGTTACTTGAGCCTCAGAAGAGGGGGAAAGTTGTTTTTAGTTGGCATTGGGTTTGGTTTGTGTTTGTTTGGCCAGTAGGTTGGTTGGTTTTTATAGGCAGGGTTTCTCTTTGTAGTCCCGGCTGTCCTGGAAGTCACTTTGTAAGACCAGGCTGGTGTTGAACTTAGAGACTTGCCTGCCTCTCCAAGTGCCCAGCTTGATAGTGGTTGTTTTAACATGAAAGCTTCTATTTAAGAGAGAAGAGTAAAAGGGTAGAAGTTTTCAATTGAAAAATTGACTGTTGGAAGTCTCTCTCCTCTTTAAAGCCAGATCTCTGTGCTAAAATCAGTAACAGGGGTGTGTTCTGTTCTAGAGGTGAATTGAGTATATTAAGCAGATGAAGATAAGTTGGAAGACAAACAGTAATGGCCATGAGTAGATTGTTTGATCAGAGAACCTTTAGCTAACTATAGCAATTAATACTGGCATTGATAACAATTTGTTGTAGCACTGGACAGATTTTAATAGTTACTTTGGAGGCTGGAGAGGTGGCTCAGGGGTTAAGAGCACTGACTGCTCTTCCTGAGGACCTGGGTTTGGTTCCCTTTGGTGGCTCATAACCATCTGTAACTCCAGTTCTAGGGGATCTGACCCCCTCTTCTCTAGTGGGTACTGTACACACAGGATGCATAGACATACATGAAGGCAAAAGTATCCACACACATTAGCTGTTTGTTTGTTTGTTTTGGATTTGGTTTTTTTTGAGACAGGGTTTCTCTGTGTAGCCCTGGCTGTCCTGGAGCTCACTCTGTAGCCCAGGCTGGCCTCAAACTCAGAAATCCACCTACCTCTGCCTCCCAGAGTGCTGGGACTACAGGCATGTGCCACCACCGCTTGGCTCACATTAGCTTTTAACATGAAAGAAAAATAAGATTCTAAAAATCAAATTTCTATGCCATTTTCATTTATTTGATTAAATTTAAAGTAAAGTTAACGTTTTATTTAACATTATGTTATACAGGATATTATTTTGCTTATAACTGCTCAAATTTAAGATTAAAACATTTGGATCCCAACTCAGTATTTGTGAGGTAAGTTGTGAGGACTGCTCAGCGGCACACTGCTCACCTAGCGGCACACTGCTCACCTAGCGGCACACTGCTCACCTAGTGGCACACTGCTTGCCTAGTATCTGTGAGGCCCTGGGTTTGAGCCTCAGCACCATCGAAATCAATAATTTCTGAACTGTTGAATATTTTTTCAATTTAGTGTGAATAAGTTGAAGATCATTGGCTTGGATAGTCTCCTAGGAGATTAAGCATTCATAGAGGCTTGCTTATTACAACATTAATAAGACAAATTGTAGATCCTTCCTACTGTTATTAAGATATTTTTAAGGTATACTTATAGCTGAATATTTTACTCCCCAAATTAAAATTTTCTTTGCCCATATTCAGATGTTATTGTGAAATCTGACATTTCTCCTTTATGTTGAGTCAAATTATATACTAGCCTAAAAAAAAAAAAAAGGTAAATGTCTTGACTGAATTTGGCAGTGGCTGCTGGTCATAGCATCAGATCTGTTTACGGATCAGTGACTGCTTCCTGTTACAGTGAAGGCTAGCTTTGTGTGGATAGGTCTTGTGTTGATGGAAAAAAAAAATCAAACCAGCAGATCCAAACCAACTGCTTATATTTCTTATACTTACAAGGTCTTTGACATTTAGTATCAGAAAAACAAATGTTAAATTTAACACAGATGTCAACTGCTGCGTATTTGTGGCATCTCACAAAAAAACCAAAAATCTTAAATTACTCATAAGCCAGATAGTATCTCCATTTGTTTCTAGGTTTTTAGGTAATTTTAGAAGAAATTCTAAATTATGAATTGAAACTGATGACTAATGACTTTTTGACTTTCTAAAGGTAGGATAGCTGTTTTGTTGTTTGGCCCTATGAAATAAGTTTGTTTTCTGTTCTTCTGAGTCATGAGAAAAATGTAGATTAAGAGACATAATGTAATACATGAATTACCTTCTGAAGGTAATCATAAAGAAAATGTACTTTCCTCTTAGGAAGTTTTATCAAGAAAAAATACTTTGTTAGATCACTTCCCCCATAGCCAGAGAGCATACGGAGCAAGATTTTCCTCCTTTAAACCTGTTTATTTCATGACCCAGGATGTGGTGTGTCTGATGAATGTTTGTATGTGTTTGGAAAGTGTGTGTACTCTGCTGCTGATGGGTGGGGACGGTGTACACAGCCTTTAAACCTAGTCAGTTGCCAGCCACACTATGGATTCTCTACCCTCTGCTGACCCCGCCCCCTCTGTTCTGAGGATTACTGAAGAATGCTGAAGTAGATGTGTGGATTTCCTTCCTGGTGTTAGCAGTTCTTGTCTCCTGTATTTTGAAGTGCTGTTGTAGATACTCATACCTAGGGTAGATGGCCGTCGTGGAGCGGCCGGCCGTCATCATCATACCTTTGTTTCTCTACTTCTGACTTCATGCCTTTCCTTACTTCTTGTTCTTCCTCTGTCTCCCTCCCCTCTTTCCTTTTCTTTTTTCCCCTCTCTTCTTTTTGCTCTCCTTGTGTTCACGCGTGCAGAGCTAGGAATTCATCCCCAGACCTTGCACACTCTAGGCAGGCATTCTCCAGTGACCTGACATCCCAAGCCCTTCAGCACTCTTTAAATGTTCGTGTAGCATCTGTTTTTCCAGGCCTTTTGAGATTTGTTCTTACTTTTAACTTGTCTGTTCCACTACCTGCAGTGACCTGATCTCCAGCACTGAATGGTAGTTCCTTTGGACAATTTCTTTAGTCGGTCTACTCCATAACCCCAGGTTGTGGTTGCCAGCTGTCACTGTTGTTTTGTTAGTAACATTTTCGTTAAATATATAATCACTGATAAGTTTGGATTTAAAAACAATTTTAATTAGTTCTCCTCTTATGCCTTCATTTTTGGGAACTTGGGGGTAAAGTTATATTTTGAGATAAGCTGTTTTGTGTAGTATAGGCTAGCTTTAAATTTATGATCCTCCTTCCTCAGCCTTCTGATTGATGAGAAAGTAAACTAGTATTTTTGTGTGTGTGTATGTATCTACTGGGGACTGAACCCAGGGCCTTGTACATCCTGAGCGACTGTTCTACTACTAAGCGATTGTCCTTACCCTTGATTTTTTTAAAGACAGGGTCTTACTGTATGGCCCTCGCTAGCCTCAAATTTGAGACCCTTCTGTCTCTGCCTTCTGAATGCTTGTATTACAGACAGCCTGTGCCACCCAGCAGGCTAAAAATGATTTATATAGTTCCCAGATAGTTACATCTGCTGCTTTTCATTTGTTCTTTATTTCTGGGTATTCTCTTTTACCTGAGGAAATTTCTGTGTTAATTTATGTTGAGGTCAGCCTGCTTTCAGTAGATTCTCTGGTTTTCTTTTTGGGTATCTTTCTTGTCTGTCTTCCTGCAGAATAATTTTTATTGCTTGTAAAACCCCAGGTTATGAGCTGTGAGGTATTATTGGTGTTCCCAGGTTATGGTCTGTGAGGTGGTGTTGGTACTTTGTTCTCTCTTGTTTAGCCCTTTAAGACACTTACTTGCCTTGTGCCTCCTGACTACCTGTTTCTGCTGAGAAACCACTGTAGAGATTTAAAAGGTCTTCCTGGTACATTCCAGACCTCTCCCTGTGTTGTTCTCTGTTTGCTTTCAGGGAGTTTTTAATTTGTTTCTGGTTTTTAGAAATTTAAGAATAGATTTTTTTTTTTTTGACCATTGCCAAAGTTGTGAAATATTTGCTATAGCGTGGTGGTTTCTCTTACCTGATGTTCCTGCAACAACAGTGCTTAATTAAGCCTCTTAACATTGTCCATAAAACTCCCTCCCTCACTTCTTCCTTCCTTCTCTCCTTTCTTTCACTTTGCCCTCCTTGTTTAAATCCTGTTTTTTATAGTAAATTATTTGTTTGCTTGTTCTAGCAAGAAATGACCTAGTTAGATTCAGCTATAAGTTCAGACTTGCCTAAGGTGGGGTGTGATTCCTGTTGGTTCAGTTTGCAAGGTTGTAGTGCTGTTGAGGTCTGTCCTCTGTATCTTTCAAGCCAGTCTTGAAATACTTCAGTTTTCAGTGTTTGGAGTGTGCTGTCTCAGGGCAGATGTGAACTCCTGGGGTGTAATTCAGAAGCCAGGACTGGATAGATAAACTATTGAGGCCCTTGGGAACATCCTTCTTTTGCAACATTTCCAAGTCTCTGGCTCCACAGCTTTCCTAATATAGTGATAAATATATGCATGAAAGATGTCTCTTCTTAGGAAGGACTATGCATTGTGGAGTATTAATTATATTACAAATGAAAACCACAGTGAGATACCCCTGCACATCTCTTAGACTGCCAAGACATTTACATCCACTGGAGAGCAATGTGTGCTCCCTTTAACCACTGAGTCATCTCTCTAGCCGCCGCTACAGCACCCCCTGAGATCTTATTGTTAAAAGATGTCTGCACTCTACTGCTCACTACCATGAGGGTATACATACATGTGCCATTGCTTAGAACTGGCTACTTACAGACTTATAAAAGTTACATCTGAAAACCAGATTAGGTAACACTCTGTAATGTTAGATAAACTTGATCCTTCTGGTTTCTTTAGTTAATATTTCCTAAATTGCTACTGAAATAAAAAAAAAAAACAGATAAAAGAATGCTAGAACCCAAGTTCGGTTATTTTTACAGTGTTGTTATTATATTGTTACAGTCTGTTTCACTGCCCTCTGGCATGGTTAAAGTGTAAATTGGCCATATTTATAATAAAGTGGTTATTAAATTTTACTTGTGCAAAAAAATGAGTTCATATAATATTGCTGTCACATTGTTTTTTTCGTGTGCTCTCTGTTTTGCTTCTTCAACAGGGCTAAACTTTGGCTAGTCATATTTTTTAATTTATCTTTTTATAATAATCTTAGTTTAATCTCTTATACACAGTGGCCATTGTGTTGTTGTCAATAATGCTAAATGAAAGATGCAGTCACAAAGTATCACTCATGAGGAAGCTGAAATTGAGAAGGAAAGAGGGAGCTGTTCACTGAGCACAGGGTTTCAGTTTTGCAAGATGAAGAAATTCTAGAGATCTGTCACACAACACCATGAATGTAGTTGTTGTTATTCTGTGATGGATTGCTATTACAAGATACTCAAAGCTTAACAAGGGGAATTAACTTATTTACTTCATGTTTTTGGAGACTCCAGTGAATAATCTTAATTATAACCTGCTTAGATTGAGAAATACCTAGGAGACTTGGGAAGCATTCTTTTGGGTATATCTGGAAGGCACTTCCAGGAATGATTAGATGATTAGGAGGGCTCCAATGTAATGCATAGAGTTATAATTTGATGGCATTATTAGAAGGTGGTAAGACATTGGAAGTAGGGCCTGTCAGAGGAGGAGGGCATTAAAGCGATGCCTCTCAGGACTGTATCCTACCTGAGCACCCTTTGTATTTCCTATTAATACTTTCTGATGACCTCGAGGCAAAGAACCTTCTAAGCTGCTATTCCCCCCACACTGAGTCCACATGGCCCTGAACTGAGTGAACTTGAAATTATGAGGCCAAATAAATGGTTCTTCTCTGGACAGTTCTCTCAGACGCTGTGGTCACAGTTTTGAAGACATAACAGGCAGAAAGTTCTAGTCGGGCAGGTCTGTCTGGTGAGGTCTGTCAGGCCTCTGGTGAGGGCCCTCTAGACTAGATAGTGATAAGACAGAAAAATAAAGAGGATCAGCCACATGCAAGGTGATGGTGGGCCTGCTTTGTGAAGACTTTCTGCGAATTAACTGGGATTCCATCAGAACTGCTTTAATCCCTCTCAAGGGCAGCACCCGGGGACCTTACTACTTTTTGTTCGTCTTTACCTCTTGAAAGCTCAGTCACCTGTCATCTCATCACACTGTGGCCTAAGTTTCCAGAACATGAGCCATTGTGGGGCAAACCACATCCAAACTATGACAGCAGATCACATTATTGTAATATGTACTTAAATATGGTTATGGCACTAAATTTTATCTTACAAATATATTCTTTAACAGAGTAAGACTAAAATGATAACTTTTCAGTAGTCTCATTTGTACTTAGAATAAATTTATAAACTTGCAATCCTCAGTGTCAAAGCCCTGTGCAATCCTGCATTGCTGAGACCACTCAACCTCATTTTGAAACACTTCTCTGAACCACAGTAGCCATATTCCCATTTCCTTAACTTGACAAGTCTTGCCCTCTACCCAGAATGCTCTTCTCTGTGGCATTTACCCAGCTGTTTCTGTCTTGTTTTTCATATTTTGCTTCAGTAGTATATATTAGTTTTCTTGTTGATGTGACGAAGGACTCAACAGAAGCAACTTAAAGGAAGAAGGATTTACTTTGACTCATCTCAAAGGGGATATAAGCCGTGATGGTATGGGAGGGTGAGGGAGAGCCATACTGTCTATACTTAGGAAACAGAAAGGGAAACAATCACTGGTGCTGCTCATAACTCAGCCTGGGTCTTCTCTCTTCAGTTAACCTCCCTGGAAAACCCCTCACAGCCGGGCCCAAGGGATGACTACCACATGCACCACATACATCTATATAGAGTCTAGTTAACAAGGAAGATTAACTGTCAAGAAGCCCCTTGTCACAGAGCTGTTTTCCTGATCACCCAGCATCCACTGGTATTAGATGCCACATGGCTCTGTGTAATACTGCTCACTAGCTGATACTTTCTGGATTTGCCCAAGAATGTATGTGATCTTGGTGTAGACTTGGTCCCTTCAAAACTTTATCCCCTGTACCTAGAACAATGCCTTCTGTGAATGAATTAACTTCCTGGTCTTAAATGACCACATTCTAAATGATTTAAATTTGAATTTTAAGATGTCTTCTTGGAAGGAAGAAGAGGGCCCTAATCCTGGAAAGGCTTGATCCAGCATTGTAGGGGAGTACCAGGACAGAGAAAAGGGAGGGGGAAAGATAGGAGAATGGATGGAGAGAAGAGGACTTATGGGACATATGGGACTGGTAAAGGGGAAAAAAAAGATGTCTTCTTGGATAGTTCTATCATGCAGATACCTCAGACTCAGACTTGGCCTGCTCTGAACGAGACTGTCACACCCCTCCGCCCACTGTGCCAAGCATCTTGTCTGTAATTGAGCTGTCAGGCCTGAGGTCCTTTCTGGTCCTTTCCTTTTCCTGGCCTCCCAGCAGTCAGCAGACTCTGTCAGGATTTCCCTCTCCTCCTCTCCTCCTATCTTGTCACCACCACCTTTAGGTCAAAGTAAGTTTTACTCAAACCATTGTTAAAGGTGCCAGGTAAGGCTGTGTATTTTCCTCGTCCTTCTCCTGCTGCTTCTCCTCTTTCTCACTTGACGCTCCTTTTTCTGGACCATAAGACCTTCCGTTCCTGATGTCGCATTCCTGTTCAGAACAGCAAAATACAGCCTTTTAATGCAGCCTTCTCTATTCCCCATCCCAGTCCCTCACCAAGCTGACCTCTCAATAAATTCCCATGTCACAACCAACATATGTCAGACCCTGCCCAGCACTTTTATAATTTCATTTCACTGATTCTTCTGATTCCTCAAAACCCCTTTTTTCATATTTATTTTCTTTTTAAATTATGTTGAGGTACTGGGAGACAAGCCTGGGACCTCCACTAAAATGGTTATTTGTGTATTATGCATACTTTGCGATAATTTTTAAAACCCAGCAATGGAGATATTAAGGGCCTTTGCTAGTAGTTTCAATTTTAGGATTGAGGGGAGACCTAGAAAGGTTTCTTGGGAGGTGTTTTATTGCTGCAGTTTTTCTAGTAAGGTCTTAAAGAAAGATGGGTAACTCTGAGGGATGGGCCTCTGCCAGGGATGCAGCTGGGCAGTAGTGTACTCGTCTATACACGGGGGTCCCAGGCGCGCCTCCCAGTACCTCAACATAATTTAAGAATAAAATAAGTATGAAACTCAATGCTCTTAGGCTAACTGTAAAATTAATTTTAAAAACCTGTTCTTGTTTGGTTAGCATGGTTGGACATGAGGTTATCAGTCTCATTTTCTGTGTTGTCAGCATCGTGTCTCTGGTGTCGTGTTACCTGCCTTTCTAAGCTCTGTTCTTTGGTGGAGTTATGAAGTGAGCTGTCTATGCTTTGGGTATGACACTGACTTCCTGTAGACAGATCTCAGAATGTTTCTCTCTCCCAAGTGTTGCCTTTCTTATATAGTCAAACTACCACCTATTCTTGAACACCATGGCATCTGAAGGTTCAAAGTCCTTTGTGATCCTAACACTCAACATTTTGCAAATAAAGACCAAAATTAAAAAAAAAAAAAAAAGTAATGCCCAAGATTCTCAGCCTGTAAAAGGCAGAAGAGCTTTCACTCAAGGATATAAAAGGGAGTGTGTGTTTCTTTTCTGAGCACTGAAGGATCTTGCATTTATCATCTAGGATGTGCCAAGAGTTGGAGAAAGATAACTCTCAAAACATTTGTGGGGGCTAGAGAGATGGCTCAGTGCTTAAGAGCACTGACTGCTCTTCCAGAGGTCCTGAGTTCAAATCCCAGCAACCACATGGTGGCTCACAACCATCCGTAAAGAGATCTGATGCCCTCTTCTGGTGTGTCTTCTGAAGACAGCTACACTGTACTTAGGTATAATAATATATAAATCTTTTTAAAAAATGCACATTCTTATTTTATGTTGCCAGAGGTGGAGCCAAAATATCTGGGGACAGTTGAGAGAGGATACCTTCCTGGCCAGGAACAGGTACCCTAGGAGGATTTTGATGAGTTCTAGTTATAAAGAAAAAACAAAAATCTCTCCCAAAGCAAGCAAGCAAACAAACAAACAAAAAACCCTCAGCAAACCTGAGCTTGGTGGTGTCCTCGGGAGATGAGGGAAATGACTAAGGTCAGAGCCTGTTGTACATGCAGAGAGCGGTGGGCGGCTCTGGTTCTCTGCATGTTTGCCTACCCACATTCTAGGAGCAAGGGGAACTCATAGAGAAATTATGGCTTCCTCCTCCACTCTTCACTCATCCTCCTAAAAGAAGATGGGAGAAAATTAAGCAGTAGGAACGATGAGGTAAAGCTCTCATGAGGATGAACGCGTGCGCTTGTGTAGGAGTGGTGTGGGAACGATGGTCGGGTCGACAGTGGGAGCTCATCTTCCGGTTCTCTCCCCTTTACACACATTTCGAATCCATTCTCTTCCCGTTTCCTTAGTTAGGTAGCTGCACCACCCTGGATGGAGTCTGTGTCTCTTGCCACCTTCTTGATAATGCACACTGCTCAGTGCCAAAGCCCGTGTGACCTACATCGCTCACGCCGCTCAGCCTGCTTTTGAACCATTTCTCTTCCATCAGATAAAGCCACAGTAGAACATCTCTCCATTTCCCTAACTATAGCTAGAATGGTGTGTGCTCATTAATATCTTTGTCCCTGACCTCTCACATATGTAAAATGGGAAAATTAGTAATAGCTACCTCATAGAATTTCCAGAAGTACTGTAAACATATAAAATTGTTAGAACTGGTCTGAAATTGTAAGCAACTAAAACTGTTAGTTGATTTAATCAGACTTTTCATAGCTGCTCATTCTACCAGTTAGATGTTATTTCTCATATATATATGTATATATATATATATAGTCTTTCCAATATACATCTGTGTGTATGTGTGTGTATACATACACACACACACACACACACACACACAATTCCTTCCCAGTGTGTATAAACCTTCCTTTTTAGTTTATGTAATTGAAGAGCCTTCTTCAATTTCACACAACTTAATGGAAACAAAATGTGTACATGGAAAAAATTGGATGATTTGATTTCTTCAGTCTTTGGGGGAGTGGGATTCTTTTCTTCTGTAAATAAACTTGTTTCCCTGTCACTCTGCAGGTGGTATGCAAGATTACAATTATGTGTGGGCCAATTGCTTTGAGATCACATTAGAATTGTCTTGCTGCAAGTACCCACCTGCTTCTCAGCTTCGACAAGAATGGGAGAATAATCGTGAGTCTTTGATCACACTGATTGAAAAGGTAAAAATTGCCGGCTAGAAGGTTGGAATTTAGAAGTAATGGGTTAAATAAGGGAGAAATTTGAAGGCACAGGAAGAACAATCCAAATAGCATGTGCTTTAAGATTGTAGATTTTCTGTAGAAATTATTAGTTTATGATCTACTAGAGTACATCAAGCTCCCCCGCTTCTCCTCTGACCCCAACCCTGGCTCCATGGAGGCTTCCTTTGACAGTCTTAGAACACTTTTACAAATGGAAATAATTGGCTAAATTTTTAGTGGGGATTTGTGGTATAGCGCAGTAGTAGAAGGAATGTTTGGCATGGATGAAACCCTGAGTTCAATTTCTGGCACCATGAAAACCCTATAGATTTATATTTTCAGGTTGACAATGCCTTATGTTCATATTTGCTAGAGATCCTTTACAACTGTGAATGTGTATAGCAATTTAGAGTAAATATCAGAAATGTTCATGCAGCTATTGACTGTACCAGAAATTATAGTTTGAAGAGGAAATTTGAAGCTTGACTTCAAAGAGAGGGAACTTCAAAAGCACTTTAGAGATTTTTATAACTTAAATTTAAGAATTCAGTGCTGAGGCTAGAGAGAGGGCTCAGTGGTTAAGAGCAGGCTGTTCTTTCAGAGGACCCAGGTTTGGTCCCTAGTACCAACATAGCAGTTCACAACCTACTGTAATTCCAGTGCTAGGTGTGCCAACATACCTTTCTGGCTCTTGTGGAGCACCAGACAAACATGTAATACACATACATGCAGGCAAACATGCACAAAATAAAAATAAATCTTAAAAAAGAATTTAGTCCTTTGTCTATACTTTGTTTCAACTTCAAGGGATTAAAGAAACACTTTGTTTGCTGGACATGGTGCACTCCTTTAATCCCAGCACTCCAAAGGCAGAGGCAGGCATCTCTGAGTTAGAGGCCAGCCTGGTTTCCATAAAGAGTTCCAGGAAAACCAGAGCTACATAATGAGACCCTGTCATAAAAGAAAAAGAAAAATTTGAAACTCTTATAGTAGTCTTACTGTTTATAAACTCTATCACCAAACTGATTGCGTCTGAGTTTTGACTTTTGTCTTTTAGGTCCACATTGGAATTAAAGGATTTGTTAAAGATTCTGTAACAGGCTCTGGGTTAGAAAACGCAACCATCTCAGTGGCTGGTATTAATCATAATATCACAACTGGACGATTTGGTGATTTCCACAGATTACTTGTCCCTGGAATTTACAATCTTACAGCGGTTTCAACTGGGTAAAAGTTTTAAACTAGATTCTTAATTACAGTGCCAGGTCTCTCTTTAGATGTAGGATTGTCTAAATGCTTCTCACTGAATGTGGCTTCTGTTTTTTATGAGAAAGTGCTTTGTCCTATAGTCCAATAGTGTGAGGCATAATTGGAACACTGGGAAGAAAGATTATAAAAGCTTTACAAAAGGCTCCACTCTTAGAAGCATTGCTCAGCTAGTTGAATCAGGTAGAAACAGCCCAGGGCTCCAGAGATGGAGTTGGAAGCCATGCCTTCCCAGCTTTCCAGTACATAAAGCAGTGGGTTTTCATCTGCTCAAGCCTTTCTGCACACTCACATGATGAGGATTTTATTGATACCCTTTCATTCTGAGCTTTGTAATGGGAGGAAAGGGGAATGCTAATCTGATATGGTTAGGCAAAGATGGATAGCACATGCCTTGAATATTGCAGCAGTAGTTAGCTTGTCTGCCCCTTTGAATATCATAGCAGCAGTTAACTTGTCTGCCCATTTGAATATCATAGCTACAATTTTGGCACAGTTCTAGTGTGAGATACACAGGAAGCTTTGTGAGAGAAATAATTCTTTTAAAGACTTAATCCAAGATTTTCTGTGAAGTAACATTCTAAGATAGCTAAATTTATACAGTTGTCTTAATTTACGTTTTGAGTTTTGATAGATCACTGCAGCAGTATGAGAAAAGGTCATAGTGCTTCTATAAGGCTAAATCATCATGAGTCTTAATTCCAAGCCACTGCCCTTTCCACTTTTTAAGGTATATGCCATTGACCATTAATAATATAATGGTGAAAGAAGGACCAGCCACAGAGATGGACTTCTCCCTTCGGCCAACTGTTATGTCAGTGATGCCTGATTCACCTGAGGCTGTGACAACTCCTGGCACAGTTGCTATTCCTAACATTCCTCCTGGAACACCATCTTCCCATCAGCCAATTCAACCTAAAGACTTTCACCACCACCATTTTCCTGACATGGAAATCTTCTTGAGAAGATTTGCCAATGAATATCCTAATATCACTCGTCTTTATTCCCTGGGAAAATCTGTAGAATCAAGAGAACTGTATGTGATGGAGATATCTGATAACCCAGGTGTCCATGAACCAGGTAATTGCATTGCCTTTCACATGATCTCAGTAGTACCTCTCAAAGCTAGTGCTGTATCTCTGTGCTTTGTCCAAATATGTCATCTGTATGCTGTGTAACTTCCATTAAGAATACATAGTCAAAAAAGAACATAGAGCCAGTCTGTTTCCAGAAGAGAAAAATCCATTTGGTAATCCACATTTGCATGGTACTTAGTATGCTCATAGATTGGATTCTTTTGGCTGAGTTCTATTTGACATATGGGTATACACATATGGGTGTTACACATCTGCCTATATATCTACAAGCTATGCAGACATATATGCTTCCAGCCTGCACAGACATATTCTGGTAAACAAACTACAATATGTTTATTAAGTTTTTTTGATGTTGACAAATACATGTTTACTTAATATTTTGGTTTGGAATATATGTGTGTATATATATATGTATACATATATACATATATATAATATACATACATATGTTAGGGGAAAAAACAGAGTCTATTTTAACTGAAGAAGAAAAAGTCTTCTGTGTAATTATTAAATTCAGGTGAACCAGAATTTAAGTATATTGGAAATATGCATGGAAATGAAGTGGTTGGAAGAGAGCTGCTGTTGAATCTCATTGAATACCTCTGCAAGAACTTTGGAACAGACCCTGAAGTAACAGATTTGGTTCGCAGCACTAGAATTCACCTTATGCCATCCATGAATCCTGATGGGTATGAAAAGTCCCAGGAAGGTAAAGAAGAGCTGACTATTAAAACCTACTATGTTGGTTGTTGCACAGTGTGGTTATTTGGAAGAGGGAAAATGTTGATCATTTTTATTCTGATGATTTATGAGTGATTTTAGCTTTTATGTACTTAAAAAATAGGGCAGACTTTTCAATACATGATGAAGTATATATATATATATATATATATATATATATATATATATATATATATATATATATATATATATATAGTGTCTGTCTTTGTGTATATGTGTGCACTGTATGTACGTGTGTACATGTGTGAAAGCAGAGGTTGATGTTGTTCCTATTCAGTTGCTCTCCACCTTGTTTTTGAGAACCTGGAGTTTGATTCAGCTCAACTTGCTGGTCAGTGAACTCCAAGGATCTGCTCAGCTCTGCCCCCTAGCGCTGGAGTTGCATATTACAGTGCCTAGCTTTTAATGTCTGAACTTTGTGCTTGAATAGGAGACACTTTACTAAAGGAGCCATCTCTCCAGCCCTTCATCAAGATGCGGGCCCCTTGTTTGGTTTTGCATTTCTGTGGTGGCTATTTGTCTTCTTCAGTATTCTCTAGAAGAACAGAACTGATAGAGATGGAGAGTGTATGCATGTAAAACCATAAAATGGGATTCATCATATTGATGTATATGCTTAGAAGACAGGTAGTTCAATAATGACGCCCTATGTTGGAGAACCAGAAAATGTGATAGCTGTTCAGAACAAGAAACAGGAAGCCTGGAAACAAGAATCCAGCAGTGTGTCTGAGGCTGAGTCCTAGCGGCTGCCAGAGGTCACTGAAGCCAGTCCCCATTGAAAGGCTTGAAAATGCTGGAGCCTAATGTCTGTCTGTGACAACAGCAGTGGTTGTACTTGCTCAGGAAGAATGGAGCTGGCAGGCACTAGATGGACTCCTCCTTCATGTAGTTTTGTTCTGTCTGGGTCCCCAGCCTATTAGATGGTAGTACACATGTTCAGGGCCAGTCAGTCTCAGTCTCAGTCAGTCTGTCTGTCTGTCTGTCTCTCTCTCTCTCTCTCTCTCTCTCTCTCATTTTCTGTTTTGTTTTGTTTTTGAGACAGGGTTTCTTTGTGTAACCCTGGCTGTCCTGGAACTCATTCTGTAGACCAGGCTAGCCTCGAACTCAGAGATTTGCCTGCCTCAGCCTCCCAAGTGCTGAGATGAAAAGTGTGCTCTAAGAGCACAGCAGTTAAGAACACTGGCTGCTCTTAGAGAGGACCCTGGTTCAATTCCCAGCACTCACAATGGCAGCTCACAACTGTCTCTAACTCTAGTTCCAGGGGATCTGGCACCCTCACACAGCCATACATGCACGCAGAACACCAGTGCACTTAAAAATAAGTAAATTGTTTTTTAAAAAATGATCAATGTTTTCCCATCATACCATTCCATATGTAAAATACCTCAAAGGTGTACCCCATAGTGTGCTTTACTAGCCTTGTAGTATCTCTAGCCAATCAAGTTGACAAGACTAGCCATCAATTTATTAAAAATAATGGAAGATTTTTTTTCATAAACTTTTATTTTAACAGTAGTTTTTATTAGACTATTATATGGGTAACCTTACTCATCATTGGAAAATCAAATGAGATAATATTTGAAGCCAGTGGCTTCTGTACTCATCCATATTCCATACCCGCTAAGTTATTGCTTTTTCTTTTCCTGCCTCCCCTAGGCAAGCCCATCTCTCCTGAGGCAATGCTGGAAGGGCTGGGAGGACAGGTTTACACAGGCCACCTTCCACAGAGCCCTAGGAGAGTAAGACTCAATCTTTTCCCACGATTCCTTAGGGAACTTTTAAATTTTTTCCCTATAAAGGTTTGATCATTTTCATCTATATTAAACTGATAATGGGTAGATTAACAGGGAAAATTAAGTTAATGTATAATCAGAAACATGAGAATTGTACAGGTGTAAATTTCAAAGAAGAACTAGTTGAAATTTATATATACCTAAGCTAGGGGTTTGGGTCTAGTTAGAGGGAAGTGGTTATGGGCTATGGAAGGTTGAGGTAAAAATGTTCAGAGCCAGCACAGGTTATTTTGTCATGCAGATAAAGTCTACCAGGTGACAACTGTCTATGCCAGGTTTCAGGCCCCCAATCTCTATTTAAGCGATGCCTTTCCAAGGCACAAAGTAGGGTATCTGAGAGAAAAGCTTGCTTTTTATAAAAGGACAGCCTTGCAGAGCTATTCCCGTCTCTGTAGTTAACTGTAGCCAGCTTGAAATATGTCCAAGCAATCTGTTTACTCTCCTCAGCTGCTCCTAGCCATGATCCCTGAGTGGAACAGGCGTCACAAGGAGCATCCAGACACTGGATGGGATAGCTCACCTTGATCTGACCCTGGGGCTCTCATTCACACAGGCCAGGTTGGTCCTCACTGTGTGCAGGTTCTTTCCTCTCTCTTGCCAGATCACAGATCCCTCCTGACACCTCCAACTGTGAGGAAGCCCTCCAGTGGGCCCCTCCCCCACGTGCAGTTCTTCTCGTTATCATGACAGCAGTGACTGCTCTCCCTCCCTCATACCAGTCTACACAGTCAGGCTCGAGTTGAACTTTTCTCCTCTCTTGGATTAATGCCCAACAGTGTTCTCTACTAACTTACCTTTCTGTAATCATTTTAATGTCAGCACCACAGTTTTATTTTTGTTGGTCTGTTTTCTCATGATGAAGCCCACCAACCTAAGGGCTGCTTATTATATTGTGTGTGAATTATAACACTTGAACAATGCCTTGGCATCATTTATGTAATTGGATTTTTTTCTCTCAAAGGATAACCAGAGGACAGACACTAAAGAGTAATGATTTTACCACTTTGCTTTAAAAATCTGTAAGAGAGTTTGGTTTTTTTGTTTTGTTTTGTTTTGTTCTGCTTTGTTTTTTTTAATACACAATGTACCAAAAAGGTGTGGTGTAATTCACTCGATGGAATTGGTAGCAGTGAGCCTGAGGTACTTGCATGTTAAGGTGGCTGATGTATGTTATATTAAAACTTAGTAAAAGCTACCTTAAACTTTAATCTTTTATCCTACAGGAGATTCGATAAGTGTAGTTGGCAGAAACAACAGCAACAACTTTGACCTAAACCGAAATTTCCCAGACCAGTTTGTTCCGATCACAGATCCTACCCAACCAGAAACTATCGCCGTGATGAGCTGGGTGAAGGCCTATCCATTTGTGCTGTCAGCCAATCTGCATGGAGGTAGGTACGGCAGCTCCTATGCTACTGACTTCATCTGTTGAGAACATTTGAAAATCCTGCTGAAATTCTATCTGCTTGTATAAGTCCTAGGCTTTCTTCAAGTGAGTACCCTCTCACTGCCTCTGTGACAGAGCCAGTAAAGCCTTTCTCCTCCCCTTTTAGGCCAAGTCCCTGGATTTCCCCTCCCTTCCCCACTCATTCTTTCTTTCATTCTTTTTTTTTTCTCTATTTTCTTTTTGTCTGTTGTTCATTTAGACATGTTCTCACCACATACCCAGGGTGGCCTTGCCTTGCCTTGCAGGGATCCTCCTGCCTCTGCCTCTGCCTCCTTGATGCTGGGATGACAGGCAAACATTAGCAGGCCTGGCTTCCTCTCCTCTGCTACCACACAGTGTTTCCTGCCACACCCTTTCTCCTTCTCTTTTTCTTTCCTTTTAAATTTTAATGTTATTTATTAACACATATGTACAGTGTGCATGCATACATGTTTATGTGTGTCTGTGTCTGTGTACACATGCCATGGCATGTGTGTGGAGGTCAGAAGACATCTTTCAGAAATCAGATCTCTCTCTCCACTGGATTTCAGGATCTAATTCAGGTTGTGGATTTACCCACAAATGCTTTTCTCCCACTAAACCATCTCTCCCTCCCTTTCTCCTCTTCTTCCCACTTCCTGCCTTCCTTTTTCTTGCTTTTCTCTTTTTCATATCACCCAAAAGGTGAAATGTAATAGTTTTTCAAGTGTTTCATGTTTATTTGTTATACTGTTAGCTAGGTATCATACACTTTGTCATCATAAAGATCAAACATATTATCTTCCACCTGTGCTGTCCACCATGTACGTACATACACACACACACACACACACACAGTTCTTTAACTGCAGCATAGTTAGTGACTTCATTCTTATTAAGGCTTTGGAAGTATATATTTCAAGATGACTCATTAGGAATGAGTCATTTGAACAAAATGAAAGGTCAATATTAAGAGAAACATCATGGGCATGTATTTGAGCCAGTAGGACACCTGCCTAACATGCCTGAAGCCCTGGAGTCAATGACCAGCATGTGCTCCGTAAGCCTGGCATGGTGCCATATGCCTACAATCCCAGCACTCAGGAAAGAGAAGTAGGAGGATCAGGAGTTCAAGGTCATCCTCAGTTACAAAGTAGTTCAAGGCAGCCTGGGCTATATGAGACCCTGCCTCAAAACAGAGTCACGTGAATAAGAGTGAAAGTACCAGGCTGGAGAGATGGCCCAACAGATAAGTACACATGCCAGGCTCCGTCCTCTGAACCCACATAGTGCACGGCATAAATCTACTCCCACAAATATCCTTCTGACTTCCACATATGCATTTTGATGCAGAAGAAGATATAATAAGCAGACAGACATGTGAGAAGTATGACGATCAGGAAAATAAAGGGTGTGGTTCTTTAACAAACATAACTCAAAGCTTCTCCCTGCGACTCATCATTGCTACTTTTCTCTCACGCAAAGCATGAGGTAAGTGGATGATGGCCTTTTTACACTTGAAAGCATCCCTTTCTTCACTTTGAATACCTCACTGTTGGTACAACTCCAGATGAATAACTAGACCATAAGAAATATTTAGAATTTTTCTGTGTAGACCAGGATGGCTCTGCTAACCCTAAGTTTTAGAGAACACACAATTGGCCTTGCTTGATAAATTTCATGGCTCCTTCTTCTGCCTTACCTTTTCTGTTGCTGTGATAAAACACCTTGACAAACACTATGTAAGGAGAAGGGGTTTATCTTGGCCCACAGTTCTGGAAAGCAGAGAATGGTAAATGAATGATTGAGCTCAAATAGCTTTCTGGCAGTGGAGCCCAGGGAATGGTGCTGCCTCCTGTTATAATTAAGGTAATAAATATAATCCTTAAAGAATGCCTAGAGTCTAACCTAATTAAATAATCCCTCACAGGTCTAAACTAAGGTTTGTGTCCTGGGTAGTTCCAGGGCCTGACAGGGTCACAATCGGTACCTTCCATTTCTGACTGTATAACTGATCCATTTTGAAACAATGCCTTTGCCTGTTTTCCTGTAGGTTCCTTGGTGGTTAACTACCCTTACGATGATAATGAACAAGGAGTCGCCACATACAGCAAGTCACCAGATGATGCTGTGTTTCAACAAATAGCACTTTCTTATTCCAAGGTATACTGGAAGTTAATTCAGTAAAACCTACCTTAAAGCACTCAGATCAGATGCTCTCATAGCTAAGATACCTGGCCTCCTTGCTTTTCCCCAACCCCGTTCCTTATCTCACTTCTGAACACTTTATCTCTTTTTCCATTAGTTTTTAAACTCAGTCATGTATTTTGTCTATGTTTTTTAACTCAGCAATTGGAACAGAAATGATGTCAGCTTATTTCATTTGATACATACTTAGTTTATAAGCCCAGTAAAGTTGGGTAAAGGAGAACTGATGCATTAAGTTAACTTTTTTTGCCATGCAGCCGCAACCATTCTTTACAAATAGTCCATGTAGCCAGACTTTATTACTTTGTGGGTTCTTGTTTCTTCCACCCTTCTTCACCCCTTTTCTTCTACCTTTTCAACCCCCTAAAACTAGATAGGAGACAAAAAAGGGTAGAGGGGGAAGGGGACGATGTTATCCCTAGACTACTGCCCGCTGATTAGAAGTGTCAGTTCCTTGGGACAAGTTTGATCTTTATCATCAGGAAATCTAATTTCTTGTTGTTTCATCTTTGTGCACAACTACTTACAAACAACAACGCAATACCAACCCACCCCACCGCTCAGGGACCTAGAATTTATATACACTCTGAAAAGTCCCCCGAATTCCAAACATCACACAGTAGCAGAAACTATCAGTTTCAGGCAAAATCATGGGCAAATCATAGTCAGCTACTGCAGACAACCTGAAGCAGCCACATATCCCATACCTAGAATAAAAACAAAAACATATAATATTCTGTGTTTTTTAAAGAAACCAAAATTCCACAATTTTCACTACAAGTCTATGGTTGTTTTCTCTTTCAACATTTGAAAACAAGTCAGTCTGAAACAAAGAAGACAAACCTACAGCCCTCTCAGTAGAGGAAGCACTTGTAGCAGAGGCCTTTAGGTCTGTTAAACCTATGTTTTCCTGTCCTGTCCGGCTCCCTGTGAATCCCTGCCCTAGGGATCATGACAAGGCAGAGGATCGTGAATTAGAGGACACCCTGGGTAAACAGCACGTTCCAAGTCAGTGTGGGCTGTGAGACCCCAGCTAAAAGACAAAGTCACCAGTGATTCATTAAGATAGTTGAAGTTTCACTGCAATGTAAAAAAGGGGAAATAGATTCTGTATTTTCTAAACTTCCTATGTAATGAGCACATTTACTTTAACAAATCAAAATAATAAGATAGTGACTGGAAAAGTTGCACAGACAGTAACAAGCATGATGACCTGAGTTCAGATCCCTGGCACCCACATAGGAGTCTGGGCACAGAGGGGATCTCTAACCCCAGCCCTGGGAAGGCAGATGGGAAGACTCCTCGAGCTCCCTGCCAGCCTTGATGAATCCATGAACTTTAAGATCAAAACATAAGGCAGAAAATGATTCAGAGAGGACACTCCTCTACACACACACTAGTGTGATATATGACACTGACTTATTTTTAACCCTATACACTCCCACCACATACACAAAGAAGTGTCAAAATGTGTGTGTGTGTGTGTGTGAGTGTGTGTGTGTGTGTGTGTGTGTGTGTGTGTGTGTGTGTAAAAATTTAAGTAGTTCTAAGAAAAAAACTTCATGTTGGGACTTCGGTGCCAGGTGTGATAGTTTCTAATGCTGATCAGCTAATTGGGTGTGTAGTCTTATTGGTTATGAATATAAAGATTATTACTGCAACTCTGCTCTCTGATACAATCTTTTGTCATCCACCTTCACACCCCCTTTGTAGATGGACCTTGTGAAATTCAAATCAGAGTTGCTAACAAAAGGATGCACCTGTTTATTTTTTTCCTTAAAAATTGTTACCTTCTATTTGGGTATAGCATATCTGGGAGACATGCATACAGTAGTAAGAATTTATTATATCATCTGTCAAAATCAAAATCGACCAGAGTTTTTACATATTCCCATTGTACTCTGTACTCATTCACTGTGACTTCACAATTCACCTTCATTTATTTCCATAAACTATTAAACTTTTTATATTTGTCTTTCTCCCTAACCTATACCTACAACCATATCTTTCAGTGGTATTCCTAAGGATCTTGCACATACCCTTTGACATACTAAGTATCCCAAAATCCAGTCCTCAGTAGTACTATCTTCATTTAGTTTCTGTAGCTATGATAAAGACTGAACGAAAGCAACTTTGGAAGGAAAAGGTTTACTTGGCTTACGTATTCCGGATCACAGCCTATTGAAAGAAGCCAAGAAAGGAACTCAAGGCTGGAGCTGATGCAGAAGCCATGGGCAAACACTGCTTACTGGCTTGCTCTTTATGGCTTGCTCAGCCTGCTTTCTTACACAAACCAGGATTACCTGCCCAGGGGATGGTACCACCTATGGTGCCTGAACCCTCCCACTTTAATTATTAACCAAAGAAATATTCTCAACTGATATGTTGAGATGATAAAACCAACCAGTCCAACCACCACCTTTCTTCGCCATCTTGTCATTACAGATATAACCCAGAGTAGTCACATATCTGCTGCACTCAGCTTTTCCCCACTGACCATAGCCGAGTCCCCAGTCCTGGGGCCACTGACTGACATTTTTAATTCTGTTGTACCCTGCCTTCTCTGGAGTCTTGTGTCTGTCTTCTACTGCCCCTGGGGAAAATGATTATTAAAATCCCCTTTCTTTGTTCACAGCCTTCTTTTTCTTGGCCAGTAAGTAACTTACTAAAAGTAAAGACTTACATAATCCTTAATAAACACCCATAGGAAGCCGGGCAGTGGTGGCACATGCCTTTAATCCCAGCATTTGGAAGGCAGAGGCAGGCAGATTTCTGAGTTGGGGGCTGGCCTGGTCTACAGAGTGAGTTCCAGTACAGCCAGGGCTACCTGTCTTGAAGAGAGAGAGAGAGTTAGTTAGTTCTCTGTCTGAGTGCTGGAGAGCTTGATACAGCCAAGGGACAGTTTCATCTCAGAAACACACAGCACAACCCAGGCACTACTGGGGGACTCCAAGTAAATGTATATGTGACTGTGTGGAGTTCCAGGGATAACAACTCAACTCTTCACACTGTCAAATTCCAGCAGACTCAGAGAAGTGCACATTGAGAGTCTCATCACTTCCTACAGTGGTGTTCCCCCACCTGAAACCCTCTCATTTGCCCTCTGGGAGCCTTTATAGGTCTGTACCTGTACCAAATAAAACACTTTTTAAAAATGTAGATGCAAGCAAATACTAGTAAAGATTATTTTTTTTTCTTTTCCAGGAAAATTCGCAGATGTTCCAAGGTAGACCTTGCAAGGATATGTACCTTAATGAGTATTTTCCTCATGGGATAACAAATGGAGCTAGTTGGTATAATGTCCCAGGTAAGTAAAGATCAAGGCCTAGCAATGTGGGTTCCCCACTCTCCTAGATGTTGCTGCTTGCTAATGATCTTTTTAATTTTGAGAAAGAACTATTTTTTCCTAATGCCCATGAGATTTAAGACATTACAATAACCTATCAACTGTTTTGCATTTGGTGCTCTTTGATTTCTGTGTAGACATATTGCACTGCAGTCTGACTGGTGTATGGTCTTTTACCTCCAAACCATCATAGGTCTTTCATGTGCTAATAGAGAGATTGTGCAATGAGCACTGTGTGGAAGTGCAGATCAAAGGCCCTCCCAGGAGTTCATTACTGTTTTTCAGTCACTGCAGAGCCAAGATTGTTTTGTTTTGTTTTTAACTAGAAATAATTCTCACCTTGTAGAGTCTAAACTATTTAAAATGTATTCAAAGTGATAATTTTTAAGTCCTTGTCTTTAGGTGGTATGCAGGACTGGAACTATTTACAGACAAATTGCTTTGAAGTAACTATCGAACTAGGTTGTGTGAAATATCCATTTGAGAACGAACTGCCAAAGTACTGGGAGCAAAATCGAAGATCTCTAATCCAGTTTATGAAACAGGTAACTACTCAGAAACAAATGTGGGTCCTTCCAAGCCCAAGACAAGCTTTGTGTACAGTTTGTACAGTGTATAGTTCTTATACAGGGAAGTTGGAGTATGTCTTTAAAATACTCTGTGTATATGAGTGTTTTCTGCATATGTGTATGTGCACCCCATGTGTGCACTGTCCCTGGAGGCCCTGTGTGTCCTGGCAAACAAACCAGGGTCCTCTACAAGAAAAGTGAGTGTCCTTTCACCACTGAGCCATCTCCCCACCCCCAGAATATACCTTTTCTAATTCTAATTTGTTTTAGTGTATTTGCCCCATTTCTGTATTCCAGTTTGTTTTGTTATATATATACCTAGAAATTTTACTCATGGGTATAGATGAGTTTATTTGTCTAAATGAGGAAAAAAGTGAGCAAACAAGGTAGCATTTGCTGTAATGGTTAGTGTCCCTCTGTCCTGGCTTTATAAAAGCTGACATAGATTAGCTACTTAGAAGCATTTGCCAGGTAATGACTATAAAGGATATTCTTTTGTTGTCACTGTGTGTGTGTGTGTGTGTGTGTGTGTGTGTAAGCGCGCGCTTACACACACACACACAAGTGTATAATGGTTTCCTTCTATTTAGATATGCACAGTGGCTAACAGGTAAAGATGCTTCAGAAATGGCTAGCCAACATAACCTAATATGTTATGTGATCACAGTTTATCATTTTCTTAAGTTTTTATATTAACTAATATTAAAAATACTTTGTGTTATGTATTGACATTTATAGAGAAGACATAAGACTGGTACGGTAAACATTCTTACTCTACACGGAGGTTTAACAATTCTAACATTTTGCTGGTTTTGGTTTATTTATATGAAAAATACACAGATGCATTTTTTTGTTTCTTTTGGTTCATATGCTTGGTTTTGATGGAGCTATTTAGGTAAATTGGAGATATTGGGACATTTTGCCTTTAAAAACATCTATTTACATTTATTTATTTATTTATTTATTTATTTATTTATTTATTTATTTAAATTTTATGTGTTTGCATGTTTTGTTTATATGTCTGATGCTTGTAGAAGCCAGAAGAGGGCATCAGATTCTCTGGAACAAGAATTACAGATAGTTGTTAGTTGCCATGTGGTGGTACTGGGATATGAACCCAAGTCCTCTGGAAGAATAATTAGTGCTTTTAACCACTGAGACATCTCTCTAGCTTCTGGGCATCTATTTTCTAAAAATAAAAATATTCTCCTATATATCATCTCTAAATGCTATTATCTCACCTAAGAAAATGATAGCAATTCTCTGATGTTACATAATTCCCAGTCTATATTCAAATTTCTATATGTGTAATCATATAGGTATATTTACAAGCAGGGTATAGTATATTTGATTTTTTAATCTCCTTGCCCTTTTTAATATAGAATATTCTTCCTATTAAAAATAAGCCATTTAAAACAGTTCTAGTGTTTTCTTTTATAGCATTCTATACTCTGAAGTAGACCTAACATCCTAAAATTGAAAGTCTTATTATGTTCTTCACATGGCCTCTGCTCTCAGAGACATTTAGAAGCAAATACATGTCAGAGTGAGCATTTCCATTCAGCTTGACTGGGAACATTGAAGTTCTGATAGCTCCTTTGTTTACATTTTTAGCAATCTGTTAGTTTGGATACAAGCTCCCAAAGTAATTAGATGGGGTTTTTTTTCCTTAAAATCTGATATTCTTGTCCTTTATACAGGTTCATCAGGGTGTCAAAGGATTTGTCCTTGATGCCACAGATGGTAGAGGCATATTAAATGCCACCCTCAGTGTTGCTGAAATTAATCACCCAGTGACTACTTACAAAGCTGGAGATTACTGGCGCCTCTTAGTCCCAGGGACATATAAAATCACAGCATCTGCCCGAGGGTAAGTGATGAATGCTTTCAAATTGAAAGCTTGGGAATAAGAAAAACATGGGCTTCCCTCTAGGTTATTTCCAGAAAGCCCCTCAGAGCCTGCTAAGCAACGCAGAGTGTAATGCAGGGAGGGTTAGAGCTAGTTTCACAGTGAGCACCTGCTGCCTGTGGCATTATACCATCACATAGGCCTCTGAAGTTATATTTCTTTGCCTTCCTCCACTCTGATCATCTGCCTTCTTCTTGTGACTTCCCTCACTGTTAGTAGTAATTCTGGCACATGCTTGCTGGAAGAAATGAATGCTCATGTTCCGCTGAGTACGGTCACTGCCCGCAGAGAACACCATTCTGTATTTTATATAGAATGCCAAGGTCTCATGTGCACTCACTTCTCTGTGATACATTTACATCATTGCTTTCATGAAAATTTCTGCTGATTACAGGCTCTTAGGAAGGCCATTTTCCTCTTTCTGTCTTTTTTGTCTGTCTGTCTCTGTCTGTCTGTCTGTCTGTCTGTCTGAGAGACAGGGTCTCATGAAGCCCGGGCTGACCCCAAAACTCTTGGTCCTCTCAAGTACATGCTGAACTAGATTTATTGATTTATTTATTAAAAAAGAAGAACATAGCTGGGCGGTGGTGGTACACGCCTGTAATCCCAGCACTCTGGGAGGCAGAGGCAGATGGATTTCTGAGTTGGAGGCCAGCCTGGTCTACAGAGTGAGTTCCAGGATAGCCAAGGCTATACAGAGAAACCCTGTCTCAAAAAAAACAAATAAAAAACAAAAACAAAAAGAAGAACATGAACCTATGGCTTTTACTCCCCCCACCTCTAAACAATCTGGTTGTCATTATAGTGTTTACAACTGATATAGAATTGGAAACACCTATTTAATCTGAAATTTCTCTTTTGTTGTTGGTTTTGTTTATTTGTTTGTTTGTTTGTTTTGTTGCTGTTTTGAGGCAGGAGCTGGTGATGTCCAGGTTGACCTCAAATTTCTGATCCTCCTGCCTCTCCCTCTGGAGTGCTAATGTTACAGGCACATCACCACACTCAGCTGGGGTTTTTTGGTCATGATATAGCAAGAATATGCACTATTCTCTCCTCTATAGCCAGCGTATTTGTGAAGTTTCTTTGAGCATTCATTGGAGGAAAGCTAAGTACAAGACACTTAGAGTTGTTAGCACCTTTCTTTTCACCAAAAACAGAGAGCTTTTAAATAGCTGGTAGCTCATAAATAGGCTCAGAAGCCCACACTACATTACAATTATTGTTTTCTTCTATTTTGGCAAAATAATTAGAGAATCTTAGAAACACATTCATATTATACATTTACCTATCTTTGTTCTTTGTTAAGTTTTTAAATAATAAATTGACTCCATGTTGAAAACTTGATTTTTTTTTTTTTTTGTAAACTACTTAAGTTTATTTCTTGAGTTCATTCATTCTCTGCACACCTCTATTTCCCAGTGCTGGAATACTGAGAAAGTGTGCATCTGACCTGTCTGCTTTGTTATAGGTATAACCCTGTCACCAAGAATGTGACCGTCAGGAGTGAAGGTGCTGTTCAAGTCAACTTCACACTTGTTCGATCTTCAACAGATGCAAGCAATGAGTCAAAGAAAGGCAGGGGGCACAGTGCCAGCCCTGGCGACACCAGCGACCCAACTTCGAAGGAGTTTGAAGCTTTAATCAAACACCTTTCAGCTGAGAACGGCTTGGAAGGCTTCCTGCTGAGCTCGTCCTCAGACCTGGCTCTGTATCGATACCATTCGTACAAAGACTTATCCGAGTTCCTGAGAGGACTTGTAATGAACTACCCACATATCACAAACCTTACCACGTAAGATCACCAGTTCCTTCCTTCCTTAAGCGGGTTCATTCATGCTTTGCCCTTGGGAACGGTTCTTATACTTACTCGGGAGTATTGGGGAGCTGATGTATGAGAGCTGGAGTCTTCTTTCACAAGGACATTTTTCTGACAGTGAGTCTTGTGCATTGGCGGAAACCCCTTGCTAGATTAATGATGCATGGATGGATCCTTCTAGAGTCAAAGTTTCTCTTCCTATCACTTCCCTTGACTGTTTGTCATGTGTATGCTGAGTTCCTGCTGCAGATTTGTATTCTCACTAAATGTTGTTTAGCTTATTTTATTTTTGCTGAGGGCAGTGGACATATTTTGGAAGGCTGAGCTCACCTGTCAAAGATATTTATGCCAGGAGTTTATACGCTGCACACCTACTGGGCGCATGCCACCACGAGTGTGTGTATGAGCTGTCTTCTATACACCTACTGGGCAAATGTGCCATGAGTGTGTATATGAGCTGTCTTCTGCACACCTACTGGGCGCATGCTACCACGAGTGTGTGTATGAGCTGTCTTCTGCAAACCTACTGAACATCATTTAGCCTTTTACTGTTTTACTCAGTTCACTTCATTGATTCTAAGATTTTGCCAGAAACTTTAGCTTTTTAAATTCTGATTTACAGTGTTTATAGCTGCACAACAATATTTAATTTGGGAGAGCCAGCTAACTTCCTCTCTTCAACTCTCTTTTTAGTATTTCTGCCTTGTTTGGGCTTTAAGTCGTTCACCATAGCCATATTACTGCATACAGCTTGTGGCCTCCCTACTTAAATAAAGCCCATATTGGGCAGGATCCTGCTAGATAACTATTTTAAAGCTCATTAAATATTTTAGCCATTCTAATTCAAAATGTGCTTTTGAAAATTAAATAATTCCTTAAAATACAATATATCTGCCATTGATTGTCACGAGCTTTGTAAGTGGTACATCAACAGGCACCAAGTTCCACTGGCATTGTGACAGGAAAATCACTTTTTTTCAGTTTAATGCTAATACATTGCTCCTGACTAGGTCTGGTAAATCCTGGTCATAGTAAAAAAAAAAGCCAGCCTTGAGCTGGAAACCCTGGTGAAAGTGCAAATTTGATCACTTATTTTGTTTTTATTGACTTAACTATTACTGTCAAGCTGATGTTGAATTTATTGTAAAGTATGAACTAATATTCAACCAGATTAATTTAGATTTTAAAAGGAGAGACTCCTGCATTTAGTGTATTTAAATGCAGAAGTCTCTCTTAGGAGCTGACTTAGGGGTTAAGAGCACTGACTGCTCTTCTGAAGGTCCTGAGTTCAAATCCCAACAACTATATAGTGGCTCACGCCATCTGTAATGAGATTTGATGCCCTCTGGTGGTGTATCTGAAGACAGGTACAGTGTACTTACATATAATAAATAAATAAATCTTTAAAAAATATTTCCATAATAAGAATTGAAGTGATTCAGTGTAGAAGACAGAGCAGGGCAGTGTTGTGAGCCAGAGGACTGAGTGTGCAGGCCGCTGAACAGTCCTGGCTCTGAGTCTGGCAATATTCAAGAAAAACTATTCCTCCTAAGGGTTTCAGATACTGTGTCTCAGTTCATAAAGACTTTAAAGGCTTTTGTGTTGTTTTCATCTTTATTTCTATTTTAAAGTCTGTAAGTTGAGTTTAACATAACACTGAGTTACTTGCTGACTTTCGTTTCTGCTTTCTGAAAGTTTGGGACAGAGTGTTGAGTATCGTCACATTTGGTCCCTTGAAATCTCCAATAAGCCCAACATATCAGAACCTGAGGAACCGAAGATTCGTTTTGTTGCTGGTATCCATGGAAATGCTCCAGTTGGAACTGAACTGCTTTTGGCTCTAGCAGAATTTCTTTGCCTGAATTACAAAAAGACCCCAGTTGTTACCCAAGTAAGAGAAGTTTGTTGCCATATTTCAAAGATAAGGGCTCTAGGATCATTGATATCAAGGCACCATTTAAAACTTTTAAATTTCTTAGTAGATTTTACACAGAAACCCTTTTAGTACGTTGTGGTACTATAAGAAAGAAAAAGATCCATCTTTGTATATACTCAATGTTTGTAGTGTCTTTCTAGTATATTTCTTTGTATATGTTGAGAAGCAAAGAACAACAAAAAAAAAAATGCTGAAAGTTTACATTCAGTCCGGGGTACTCCTGTAAGCTGAGGCCCCCTTTATCCTACCCACAGTTCTGTGCGTTCTAACTTGAGGATCTGCTATTCTCAATTATTTACAGACAAGTCACTTTACTGAAAAATACAGTGAAAGACATAATTCTTTTTACCTTTTCAGGTAATATATAAAATCACTGGGGATCTTGGCTGCATGCAATTGTATACAAACTGATATAGCATTATTGAATTTAGCCATCGGTGACTATAGAAAAGAGGTCTGTCCTAGGGGCTAGGTTGTATATGATTAAGAAGCCTTGTTCTGTGTTGTTGTAAGGAAAGGAGGGCAAGAACATTCATCCATTAACACTGCTTATATCGAACTTAGGAAAGGTGGGAAGAAAGCATTCTTGTTGAGTATACACTGACTGTACCAAGCACTGTTGCTCAGTACCGTGTATACGTCATCACTCAGTCCTTATCCTTGCAAGAATGGGAATTCCTGTAACACAAGTGGAAACTGAGTAGAGGTATTGATTAGTTTACTAAACATCTGAAAGACAGTAGTTAGTAAAAACAAATCTAAACCAACATATAGTCTATTGTTTGTTTTTATTTCTTGTAATTAAAAACAAACAGCAAGTGTATCTTGTGCTGAAGCCCTCGCAGTGTTGCTAATAGTGCACCACCTTCCCTCAAAGGAACTGGGAAGAACTGGTGTCCTGATCAGGATCAGGCTTGATCAGAAATTATTTTATTATTTCCAGCAAAGTTGATTCCATTGACAACTTCTTACAGGTTGCAAAATTCTCTCCCAGACACTTTCTGTTTTCTTTTAAAATAATACTGTATCTAAGATAGTGGAACCCCTGGCTGTATATTAGAAATATCTTAGAACCTTTAAAAGCACCAGTGCCTGGACTTCATCCCCAGGAAGCATCAATATTTCTTATAACTTAGGCTTTCTTCCCCACAAGAAATAAACTGCTACAGCTTTAGGCTGTTTACTTGTTTGAGACAAAGTCTCACTGTGTAGCCAAGGTTGGCCTTGAACTTGCTATATAGCCTAAGTTGGCTTCAAACTTACAACACTCCCACCTTCCCCTCTGAAACTGTTATAGGTGTGTGCAATCACACACACCAGATCAAACTCGGGGCTTGTACATGCTAGGTACATGCTCCAGCCAGCATGAGTTAAACCCCAGCCCAGGTTGTTCTCATATATAGCCAGACTTGTACCTAAAGGTCTTACGGTAGTAAGAGACCATATCATAGGTAAAATACTTTAGCAGGAATCTCCGAGCTTCTGAAGCCAGCCTGGGACATGGTGGAATCTGACAGGAGAGAAAGGAAGTGATGAGATTCAGAGATGCTCTTGAGTAGGTCTGTGGTAAAGTGAAAGATACCTTAAAATCTCCCAAAGGCAAATTTAAGAGCAAGTGAGTTAGAGGTCTCTCGTGTTTTCAGAAAGAAAGGGTTTATTGTGCCTCTTGCTTTGAGGGGATGAGAGCCCATCATTATGGTGAAGGCCTATAGTAGTCCAGAGTAGGAGGTGGCCAGTCACATTGAGTCCAAAGTCAGGAAGCACAGAGATGGTGCCATTTCTGCTTACCCCTTTTTATTTTGTCTGAGACCCCTGTCAATGGGATGGTGCCCCGACATTGAGCATGGGTCCACAGTTAAACTTCTCTAAAAACACCCCACAGGCATGTCCAGAGCTATTCTGAGGTGAGTCTAAGTCCATTCAAAATGACAATGAAAATTAAATGTTACACTATCAGAATTATGAAGCGCTTCAGAAATTATTTATTCTCCCATATGTAGGCATTAATGACTGTGGACACACTGTTGTCAACTCTCCTTGTTTGAAAAGGCATTGCTATTTTCAGATTTATATCCCCTGTTGTAATCCAGAAAATCACCCCATTGTTATTACTAAGACAGTGATCGGGAAACGTATTCTATAAGGGCCAGATAGAATATAATTAGACTTTGCAGCAGCAGACATTCTATAGCTGCTCAGTCTTACCATTATAATGCACTAAAGTAATTAAACATAAATGAATGGGCTTGGTTATATTCCAATAAAAATTTACACAGAAAAGCAGCCAGCAAACTGCATTTTATATGTCAGGAGTGCTTCTGTGACCACTATTCTTTGTCACTAAGAGGCTACAAAGAACATTAGTTATACAGTATTATCTTATTTCTTTTAAAATTTGTATGAAGCAAATAAAAATTGTATTTTAAACTTCCGTTTCTTTTAGTGTTTTGCCCTTTAAAATAGCTATTTAAAATGAACAATAAAGACTTTTTGTTTGGGGGGTGGGGGGGAGGTACCTTTCAGCTCCACATAGAGCTAATGAACTCTTGATTTCTTTTTTATTTTAGTTGGTTGACAGGACTAGAATTGTGATTGTTCCCTCTCTGAATCCAGATGGGCGAGAGCGAGCTCAAGAGAAAGACTGTACCTCAAAGACTGGGCTCACAAATGCCCGTGGCAAAGACCTGGACACAGACTTTACAAGTAGGTCTAAACTTGAGGCCATTTAGTACTTTTGAAATGAGCCTTTCTGTTCTAGGAGGTTGGTGAGCCCCACTTTGTGGGTGAGGAATGGGGTACTTAGTTGTCTGGGCTCTGAGTCTGAAGTGTAAATCAATACAGACATTCAGAAAACATTTTAAACATTTTTTCTTTCACTTTACAAAAGCAATTGAAGTGTGTGTGTGTGTGTGTGTGTGCACACACATGATTTTTTTTAAGAAACTTAGTAGAGATTTTTGGGTGTTCCAGTGCCTATAGAAGGTAACAAAGGCCCTCTATTTCTCTACCCTTCGGAATATGTATACATATACAGCAATATGCATGTTGTTATATGTAATGTACCAATATGTACACATTATCTCAAACTATGTACAGCTTGGAGTAACCTCCCTCTGAAAACATGTCTTTTTGTTTGAGGCAGCATATAGTGAGACAATTGCCTGCAAATTTTTAATTGTTGTTGTTGTTCTAGATAGGATTTTTCTGTGTGGCCCTGGCCATCCTAGAATTCACTCTGTAGATCAGACCAGTCTTAAACTCAAGAGATCTCCTTGCCTCTGCCTCCCGAGGGCTGGTACTAAAGGCATGCACCACCACTGCCTAGCTACCTAAAAGTTGTATAAGCCAGCATTGTGATAGAATTCAAATAGAATATTTTTTTAATATTTTCAACAAAAATTTAAAACTTGATGTTTTATCTTTAACTTTTCTGGTTTTAGGTAATGCTTCTCAACCTGAGACCAAAGCCATCATTGAAAACTTGATTCAAAAACAGGACTTCAGCCTTTCCATTGCCTTAGACGGTGGTTCTGTGCTGGTCACATATCCATATGACAAGCCAGTACAGACAGGTATGCTGAGAATCGGTTCTCATATTTCTCATATTTAATCCTGATAGGACATTCCAAGTCACTGAGTAATACTCCTTCTAAAAGTTTTTCAGTAATGAGCATTTGCTTTGCTCTATGCTCAAATAATCAGCTTAGACAATTATCCATATTGTACTTAAAGAATTCAGGTAGGTTGGAGAGGGAAGACCTGAACGGGGCCAAGCTATATGAGTGGCAGTATCTGGTCACATCTGTTCAGTAAGCTCTACTGACAAAAGCAAGTCTGGCACAGTGACAGTGCACACAGTAACAGGCTAACCACTCCCTCCCACACTTGACACCCTGCCTAGTAGGCTATCCTTGTGGTTACCTAAATTAGTGCTTGTTGAATCTCCCCCAGGTCATGGAAAATGCAGAAAGTTTGAGTTGTTTCAATGTAGCTTACAAGGAATATTGTTATTAGGCCCCAGCTGTCCAAAATTGAGGTACAATAAGACCAAAAGAAGGTTGTATCTTAATATAATGGCCTATTGTATAAATTCACCATTAGTGTTTTTCTAATGTAAAGAAGATGTTTGCCCCTAAGCATGATTGTCTTAGACTAAACAAATCAATGTTGTTATTTATGGTAACTGTTCAGTAAATGTCTGTGGGTGCAGAACTTACTAGAAGGAGAGGAAAGGACTCGAATCCACGATACTGAACTTGAACAAAAATCTTTTCAGTTTTTCCACTGACTTTCACACTTTTTTTCTTGGTAGTGGAAAACAAAGAAACTTTAAAGCATTTGGCATCTCTTTATGCAAATAACCATCCAACAATGCACATGGGTCAGCCCAGTTGCCCAAATAATTCAGGTAGGTACTTCCCCAAGCCTGGGTTACTTGTTTTGCTTAATTGTTTTGGGGAGTGGAGAGTCTTTTGTCTCGTTGATCCTACATCTCGCAATGATTTTTTTTATTATAGATGAGAACATACCTGGAGGAGTAATGCGTGGAGCAGAGTGGCACAGTCACCTGGGCAGCATGAAGGTATGCTTTGGAGAACACGGTTAGATGGGCTTAAGAATGCAGGTCGTTGAGCGAAAAGCAGGCACTTTGTCTAAGATAGAGAAGTGACTGGCATCTGGCATCAGCCTGTGACTTCTCGACATGCTTAGGCCTTAGATTAACCTGACAGTAACCTTCTACTTTAAATATTCTTAATCTTTTAATTTAGTAGCGCTATCTATATTTACAGTCTTACACAACCACTACAAGTCTACTTTTAATTTTTTTCATTACTTCACACTGCACCTATACCAGTTAAGCAGTGAGCGACTCCCCATTCTTTCTTCCCACAGCTCCTGGGAACTGCTACTTCTGTCTCTAGGAATTTGCCCATTTTAAGGATCTCCTAAGTGAACTTACCTGTTAATCCTTTTGTATCTAACTTCTTAGATTCACATAATTTTTTAAAGTTTATCCATTTTATAGCACATATCACATACCTTTAGAACAAAATATTATTCCATTATACATAGCATCTTTTGTTTATCAACTTATATATTGATAAGTATGGACATACAATATATTTTTTATTTTTTAATTTTAATTTTTCATTATATTCAACACAATATATATTTATATACCAATCATGAAAATTATGGACATGTTATTAAATAAAGTCTTTCTGTTTGTTTCGCTTTTAGTAGAGCTTAAAGTCTTGGCTCTTATTGTGGTGCAAACCCAAAATAACAATTTTTAGACATTGGAGTTCATTGTGATAAGGCTGTACTTCAATGTCCCTCACATCACCAAAGGGTTTTACCTCCATAGTAGTTAGGCTAAGAGTTGACAGTTCTGCTGCACCAAGGAATGAATTGTAGGCACAATTATTTGGATACAGATTTCCTGCTATGGTCAAAGCTATTTGACTTGAGTGATTGTCATCATTCTCAGCCCACAGGGAACAGGTTACATTCATTTAAGAAATGGTGTGTGTATTAAGATGGTCTCTCCATGAGGTCATCCATCAGCTGTTTCAATGAACAATGGTTCTGCTTGGAGGATGGCACAGACATTATTAGGTGAGGGGAAGATTTTGGTTCATTGGCTGTGATGATTTTGAAAAGCATTCATCTCAGAAAAAAAGTAACTTAAAAGGTCATCTTCAAAATTGATACAATAATTTTAAATATCAGGCAAAGCATTCAGTCTCACTCTTTGTTGTTCTCTTACAAGCCACCTCCCAAATTAATTATCTATATTTCTTTTGGCTATATAAATAATTTTGAAGTATGTAAGCTGTTCTGAAAAACATCAAATAAACAATCCCACTAATAGGCTGAGATAGGAGAAGCATGATGTGGTACACAGCAATCACTGTCACATACAAACAACCAGAAAGTGTATACGGATTGCACAATATTGGACCTATTTCTCCAATTATCAAATTAGAGAGACCACTGGGTGACAGCCAACAAATTTCTAATTCCTCATATTTTTGAATTTTAATCTATTAGGATATGTTGGTAATATTAATCTTCATATTAAGAGATATTAAGGAAAAGTGATTACTTCCTGTTATTTTTGTTGTTAGAGGTGAAATTATGTTTGTGTCAGTTTGTTGCTTTTTCTAGGGTGTAGTTTCCCTCCTTGTGTTGGGGTTTTCCATCTATTATGCTTTGTAGGGCTGGATTTGTGGAAAGATATTGTGTAAATTTGGTTTTGTCATGGAATATCTTGGTTTCTCTGTCTATGGTGATTAAGAGTTTTGCTGGGTATAGCCTGGGCTGGCATTTGTGTTCTCTTAGAGTCTGTTTGACATCTGCCCAGGATTTTCTAGCTTTCATAGTCTCTGGTGAGAAATCTGGTGTAATTCTGATAGGTCTGCCTTTATATGTTACTTGACTTTTTTCCCTTACTGCTTTTAATATTCTTTGTTTAGTGCATTTGGTGTTTCGTTTATTATGTGATGGGAGGAATTTCTTTTCTGGTCTAATCTATTTGGAGTTCTCTAGGCTTCTTGTATGTTCATAGGCATATCTTTCTTTAGTTTAGGGAAGTTTTCTTCTATAGTTTTGTTGATATTTACTAGCCCTTTTAGTTTGGAATCTTCACTCTTTTTTATTCGTATTATCCTTAGGTTTGGTCTTCTCATTGTGTCCTGGATTTCCTGGATGTTTGGGGTTAGGAGCTTTTTGCTTTTTGCGTTTTCTTTAACTGTTGTGTCAATGTTTTCTATGGTATTTTCTGCACCTAAGATTCTCTCTTTTATCTCTTGAATTCTGTTGGTGGTGATGCTTGCATCTGTGACTCCTAATCTCTTTCCTAGGTTTTCTATTTCCAGTGTTGTCCCCGCTTGTGATTTCTTTATTGTTTCTAGTTCCATTGTTAGATCATGGATGGTTTTGTTCATTTCCTTTGCCCGTTTGATTGTATTTTCCTGTAATTCTTTAAGGGAATCTTGCGTTTCCTCTTTAAGGGCATCTAGCTGTTTACCTGTGTTCTCGATATTTCTTTCTTTCCTTTTTTTCTTTTTCCCAATCCACTTTTTTTTTAAGATTTATTTATTTATTTTATGTGAGTACACTGTAGCTATCTTCAGTCACACCAGAAGGGGGCATCGGATCTCATTACAGATGGTTGTGAGCTACCATGTGGTTGCTGGGAATTGAACTCCTCTCCCGTTTCTCTTTAAAGGAGTTATTTATGTCCTTAAAGTCCTCTATCATCATTATGAGAATTGATTTTTAGATCTGAATCTTGCTTTCTGGTGTGATGGTGTATCTAGGACTTGCTATGGTAGAAGAATTTGGGTTCTGATTATGCTAAGCAACCTTGGTTTCTATTGCTTATGTTCTTACACTTGCTTCCCTCTATCTGGTTATCTCTAGTGCTAACTGCCCTTGATATATCTGACTAGAGCCTGTACTTCTGTGATCCTGGTTGTGTCAGACTCCTCAGAGTCTGGGATCTTGGAATTCTATGATCCTGTGATCCTGTGATCCTGGATGTGTAATAGTGCCTGGCAGTGGAGCTTCCTCTGGGTGTTGTGGGACTGGCTTTGGAGTTGGAGCCCAAGGTCTGCTCAGGGAACTAGCCCAGACAGACCGGAAGGAACCCATGCCACTGGTCTGGTGGAGTTCCTGTGTGCCTGGCTCCTGCTGGTCCCAGTTACTCCCAGTGTTGAGATAGATGTGTCCTCCTCACCTCTGATCATGTTAGAGCACCTGGGTGTTGTAAGGGCCATATAGTATCTTTAAGCCTGAGTTTTCACTTTGTTTAGGTAGAAACCTAGGAATGGCATTACTAGATATTATTTTAATTCAATCTTCAATGTTCTAAAGAACCACCAAGCATTTTTATAGCATTTCTACCATCTTACACCTATCAGCCACATTCAAGGATTCCATCTTCTCTGTATCCTCAGAAATGCCTGTTATTCTAATTCATGTATCCTATCAGACATAACATCATCTCGTTGTGGTTTTCATTTTCATTTCTCTGATGACTAATGATGTTAGACTTACTTTGTATGTGCTTGTTGGTCATTTGTATGGCTTCTTCAGAGAAGTTATATATCCAGATCTTTTGTCCACTTTACAATCAGGTTTGGGCCAGCAGACTGCCTCAGAGGTTACAGGTGCCTTCTGCCAAGCTTTATGACCTGAGTTTAGTCCCCATAATGCACATAGTGGAAAGAACCAACCAACCCCTACAAGTTGTCCTTTGCCCTCACATATGTACCATGACGTGGATGCACACACAATGTTAATTTTACATTTTTAATTGGGATGCTGGAGAGAATGTTAAGAGCACTGATCATTCTTCCAAAGGATCGAGGTTCAGTTCCTGGTACTCACATGATGGCTAATAACCAACCATCTAACTCCAATCGAATGGGTCCAGTGCCCCCTTCTGGCCTCATTAGATACTGCACATATCTACATATACATGCAGGCAAAACAGCCTCCACACACATAAAGATGAAATTAAACTTTTTTTAACTAATTGTATTGTTGGTTTTCTAATAGTCCACATGTTAAATCCTTTTCATGTGCATGACTTACAAATAGTTTCAACTACCATCCTATAGGGTGATGTTTTAACTTTTAAAAATTACATTTATTTGAGGGTGGAAGTGAGCTTATGCCACTTGTGGAAGCAAGAGGGAGTCTGTTCTCTCCTCCCACCAGACCTAAGATAGAATTCAGGTTTTTTTCTCATGATTTGTTGGCATATTAAGATTCTCTTTGTCTTTTTTTCTTTTCTTTTTTCTTTTTATTTTTTGGATTTGGTTCCCCCACCCCCACCCCAAAGACAGGGTTTCTCTGTATAGCCCTGGCTGTCCTGGAACTCACTCTGTACACCAGGCTGGCCTCGAACTCAGAAATCCGCCTGCCTCTGCCTCCCAGAGTGCTGGGATTACAGGTGTGCGCCACCACCGCCCGGCCAGATTCTCTTTTTCTTGTCAGAGTTTTATGACTTTAGCTCTTGATATTGTTTAAGTTTGTTTTGTATACAGTGTGAGACAGGAGCTTAGTTTCATGGGAGGGCAGAAATCTAGATTTTTTTGTCAAAAATGTGAGTTTTTCCTCATTGGATGGTCTTGGTGTCCTTTAAGAAAGCATTTGAACATGGAAGTATGGGTTTATGTCCAGACTTGTATTTCACAGGTTTACAACTATTCTTTTGCTGTTGTACTGTTTTTGCTATAACTGTGATATATAAGTCTTTTGACACTGTTCTTCATAGGATTGTTTGGACTATTCAAAAGTCTTTTCAATTCCAGCTGAACTTGAAGTTGGCTTTTCATATTGTACATAAAAGACTGGATTTACTGAGGGGTTGTATTGAATCTATAGCTCTTCTTCCTGACACCATTTAGTAAGTGTACTTACAATTTTACACAGTGAGTGGTTAACTGATCATTTGTTCTTGTGAGTAACAGGAAATTGACTTCATTTCCATTTGTTTCTTTACTATGAAGGGGCCTGCAGAGCTAGTTCAGCAGTTAGGAACACTGGCTACTCTTCCAGAGGATTTAGGGTCAGTTCCCAGCACCAACATGCTGAGAACATGCTGTCTCACAGGCACTTCTGTTTCAATTCCAGGGAATTGGCTACCTCCTGACCTTTGTGGGAACTCCGCCATGTGGTGCACATAAGTACATGCAGGCAAAACACGCATATGCATAAATAAATAAAAAAAATTTTAAGGAATTTACTATGTGGGAAGCATTTTGCTATATTAATGATAAAATATTTTCCATTGCCTATCAAACAAATAGCTGTTTCAGAATTAGTTGATTTGATCTAGAAGAGAGCATCTTTCCACATACTATGGGAAAAAGACAGAAAATGTTATACCCAAGTCAGAGCCACAGAGCTGCAGCCTTCCCTTTTGTGAAGGATGGTGTCTGTGATGCAGAGACAGAGACAGTGAAGCAGTGTGCTCAGAAGGAGACAGTGGCAGTGCAGAGGCCAGCAAGCAACTTACTGAACAGAGACAAGAAGGAAAAGAGTTCAGGGCTTTGAATTGGTATGTTTTAATAAGGAATGGAAAGTCACTGAAGGTTTTGAGCAAGAACATGATCTGAGTTGCGCTAAGAAGAAATAAGTTCATAATAGTGAGCTAGGATACTTTGGAAGGAGACATTGCAAAGAAACTGGTTTGAAATAATCTAGACAAGTAATAAGGGCTTTGCTCAAGGTAATGACAGTAGTATATGCATCAAGCATTAAAGCTTTAGTTTTGATACTGAAGTGCAGTGACAGCATTTGGAAATTATGGATAATAGTGAAACAAATCAAAATGGAGTTTCTGACACAATAACCCTAAGGATGCAGTAGTGGCACAAATACCTTAGTGGTAACCAACATCTCTCCAATTGGACTTAAGACAGGTTCAACAAGAAGGAAACCACACATAGTATTAGAAGCCTAATTAACTATCTAGGGCTAGTGAAGTCACAGATCTTAGAGGAGAATCTACAATCACCCACTTTCCTAAACCACCACAAACACTTAACTACATTCTAAGTATTTATCCTTATATCACAGGTAAATGTAGTCCTCACCTTTCATCAACAGACAGACATCATTACAGAAAACTACAACCAATCAAAATGCAGAGTTGCAGAGTCGAGTCCCAATAGATAAATCTAGGACTTACAGGCTCAGAGAACAGTGCAGAAGAGAGCGCAAGATTGTAAGAGTCAGAGAGGACCAAGGAATTTGCTGTGAGATTGTATCTCCTAGTGATGCAGAAGCTAAACCATAAAAATGTCACCAACATAACTGTCTAAAAAATGAGCCGAACAAGGACAACTATAATAGGCATGACAAAAGTGGGTACGGGAAAACACAGGGCCGCAACTCTATACAAAGAACTTCAGGCGACTTAGATGCTTAGAGTTGGAGAAATCGTATTCCCCAAGGAGCAGCATGCCAATTGATTATAGCCATCCCTTGAAACATATATATTAATTGCATTGTATAGACTGAGCAGGTTATATTTAGAAATCTATATGCATACATATAATATGTGTAGATAATATAGGTAACAACAATCAATGAAAAAGTAGGCCATGGATTTGAAAAAGAGCAAGGAGGGGTACAAGGGTTTGGAGGGAGAAAAAGAAGGGAGAAATTATGTAATTACATTATAATCTCAAAAATAAGAAAAAAAGTATAACAAAAAAGGATGACATTTGTTGACAACGTGAGAAAGTTAATGTCATTAGGAAAATGAGAGAGTTGAGGGGAAGGTGGCAAGTAGAGTTTGGAATCTGCACAGCTGGTTCCTGCACTTGACCAAGTGCTCCACTCTAGCAATGGCCATTGTCACAGCAGACTCAGACTGGAAGGATCAGGACAAGTGCTTGTCCTCTGCCTCCAGTGCCGGGGAGCAACAGTGGGAGTTCAAGAATTGAAAGGCAAGCTAGTTCTCCAGGTGGACTCACTTGTTCAGCAAACCCCAGTAAACTGTCTATCTTACAGGCCCCGTGGGAAGTACTGCCACATCTGAGTGGACATGACATAGTCCCTGTTCCCAAGGGACCCTTAGTATACATGCTGACTTTTTTTATTTGTTGTAAGACATATCACAAATGCTGCTTATATCACACATTTTCTTTTTAGTTCATTAGTTTTATAAAGTTAATTTTCATATGTACTAATTTGATTCTGGACTTTGTATTCCAGGATTATAGTGTCACCTATGGCCATTGCCCAGAAATCACGGTATACACAAGCTGCTGCTACTTCCCCAGTGCAGCTCAACTCCCTGCCCTGTGGGCAGAGAACAAGAAGTCTCTCCTTAGCATGTTGGTGGAGGTGAGCTTGTTTTGTTTGTTTCCCTCTGATACTGAGGGCCAGGCCTAGAGCCTCACGCATGCTAGGCTTTGTCATCGGAGTGCGGATCAACAGAAACCTTTAGTAAAATGTATATAGAAAGAAGAACTTTCTTCTTTTGTGTATGTGTATGTGTGTGAGAGAGAGGCAGAGAGAATGCTTATGTGTGCATGCTGTTCATGGGCCATCACGTGTGTACATGTCAAAGGTTGAGGTCACTTTTACTATACATACTAAGACACGTGTCCTCGATGTACCCAGACCTCATTAATCTGGCTAGCCAATGTGCTACAGGGTTCCCTAGCTCTGCCTCCTGCACACTGGATTACAGGTGGGCCAGCATGCCCACCTAGCCTTTTACATGGGTCATAGGGGTCTGAGCTCCAGCCCTCTCTCCTCTGAGCCATTTCCTAGCCTGAGGTTTATTCGTCTTTTTGTTGCCAAAATAGGTGCCACAGATGCCATGCATGCATATATCTTGAATCTGCTGTAATTGGGAGCTTCTTGCTCTTCAAGCTCAAGATCACACAGTTTCAGACAGTACTGCCATGGAAGGAAAACATTCAAGGCATATGAAGACTAGCTAACGCTTTAGGCTTTCTTTGTATCAGAGTTCTTATCTCGGGCTCTGACTCTAAGCACTGACTGATTAGTAGATATAGTCAGAGTCACTGGAGACAAAAGGTTAGCTAGGCTGACAGGGTCAGGTCTATTTGGACCCAACCCTGAGCTGTAATTAATACACCCATCAACCTTTTTTTTTTTTTTTTTTGAGACAGGGTTTGTTAATTTGATGATAGTGGTCTTGAACTCCATTTCCTACACTACCTCATATGGAGCTAGGATTATAGGATGTGTCCTTGTAACTACAAGACTTCGTTGTTTTATGTAGAGTGTGTATATGTGCACACATTGTATTTGGTTGATTTTGATCAAGCCTCAAGCTATTGCCTGTAAAATCTCTACTGACTTTCTGAAAATTCTGTTGTTGGTTTTTTTTTTTTTTTCAGGTCCACAAAGGAGTCCATGGGTTAGTAAAGGACAAGACTGGTAAACCAATCTCTAAAGCAGTCATTGTGCTCAATGAAGGAATAAGAGTACACACAAAAGAGGGGGGCTATTTCCATGTGCTTTTAGCTCCTGGGGTCCATAACATCAATGCCATTGCTGATGGGTACCAGCAACAGCACTCTCAGGTAAGAAACTCAAGTTGGATTTGATAAGTGCTTATTGTTATTAACACTTGTGTCTTATTTTGAAACTCTTGTTAGGAAACAAGAAGTAAAAGGTATGCCCACCTCTTGATTACAGTTCTATTATCTTTTTGTTGCAAAAAGGTATTTTCTTATTCCTCAGCAACAAGGGAATAACTTGCATAGCATTTGTACAGTGTAGATGACGCTTGACTAACTCCTTGGTTTGCTTTATAGGCACAAAGCAATTAGTGAAGCAGGGCTTCAGCATCCTGTAAGTGACTTTCGCAAATGTAACATTTGATGTGTGTGAACATTTGCTTGTATGGTCTGTGTACCATTCACATGCAGTGGCAGCAGAGGCCAGAAGAGGGTTTGGAATCCTGAACTACTTGATCTAGAGTTATGGACAGTTGTGAGCCACTGTGTGTGTGCTGGCAACCAGACCTGGGTCCTCAGGAAGAGCAACCTGTGCTCTTCGCTGCAGAGCATCTCACCAGCCCCATAAATGACATTTTATGATTCTTAAACTTTATTCTTTTAGGTCTTTGTGCATCACGATGCAGCCAGTTCTGTGGTAATAGTCTTTGATACAGATAACCGGATATTTGGTTTGCCAAGGGAACTTGTGGTAACTGTGTCAGGTAAATATTTTCAGTTTTTAGTACTTGATGTTAAAACCAGTTCTGCTATTATACTGTGAGAGTGGCTAGCCCCAACAAACACCTCTGGCTAGTTGCTTTTCCCCTAATATGTAATTATCTAAACTTTATTTTCCCAAACTGCTGTTGTCCTATATGTTCTTATGACGTGCCCCTAACTTTTTCTATCCTCAAATTCACCTCTACCAAGAGACCTATTATTATCTCAACCCTACATTTTTGCATCATCTTAGTTATCACGGATCTCATATGTATCTATCTGCCCACTGTCTGCATTTAATATCCCCCACCAAAACTAAAGCTTCAGACAACAGAGAGTTGATCTGCATCCCCAGATCCTGGAGCCATAGTTGGCACAAATGGTTCTCACTGAATAGTGTTGGACAAGCACATGTTGCTTTCTATCAAGGTCATACTGGTTGCTAGAATTTACTCTTTGGTTTTTCAACATCCAGGAAAGAGGAGATGTTTCCCTGCCAGGGTTAATTTGTGCCATTGTTTGAATTACTTAAAGGTTAAGGAGGAAATATGTGGAAAAGGCAATGTTCCAGTGTACTGCCTCTGTTTGACACAATGATCTTCCATTCATTTCTCAGTGTAACTTGGACTTAAAGCAAAAACCCAAGCTCTATTGCAGGTGTTGGGGTCTTAGGTGAAAATGGTACTTTGGAAGCATGGTGTGGTCACAGAGCCCTTGTGGTACGCTTACCATTCTCTTTGAACCTAGCAAGATACAAAGAACTTGGTGGTTAAGCTATAGGAGTCAAGATTCAGCCATGGTTTAAGTTGGCTATTGTGCTCTCAGATTTTATTTCATGACAGTTTTTTTTTTTTTTTTGCTAAGGCTATTGTTTTGCTAATCTTGAATACAAATTTAAAATAAAAAAGAGCTTAAGGCAGAAGGATCACTGCAAGTTAGAGGCTAATCAGGACTATACTAGTTTCAGCTAGCCTGAGATAGAGTGAGACCCAGGATAGATAGATGAATGGATGGATGGATGGATGGATGGATGGATGGATGGATGCCAGCAAGATGGCTTAGCAGGTAGCAGCATCTTGTTGCACAAGCCTGAGGACCTGAGTTCAATCCCTGAAGCCCACAGTAGAAGAAGAACCAATGTTTAGAAGTTGTCCTCCGAACTCCACATATATGCATGTGTGCACACATGTGCACACACACAAAATAAATTTCTAAAAATGTAATTTAAACATCTTTAAGTAAAAATTTTAAAGAAGAAAGAAAAAATAATCTGGAGAGCTGGGAGTACAGTCCAGTGATAGAGAGCTTGCCCTAGGATCAATTCCCAGCACAGGAAAGAGACAAGGGAAGAAAAGAAGGAGGAAGGAAGGAAGGAAGGAGGGAGGGACGGAGGGAGGGAGGGAGGGAGGGAGGGAGGGAGGGAGGGAGGGAGGGAGGAAAGAAAGGAAGGAAAAGCAATCTTGGAAAATAACCCTAAAGCAGTTAAAAATGACTGGGTCCTAAGCTTTGCTGGTTTACTTACTGACTCCTCCCATCATGCCACAGTAGCGTGCTGCTTCTGGACGGCACGGTGGTTTGTTGAGTTGCTAGAGATTGGGCACTGGGCTTCTTGCCTGCCAGGCCTACCATAGAGGATCATCTCCAGACAATCAAATTTCTCCTAATTGCATGAAATTAAAGTAAATGACATATTATTAAAAGTGCCATCAGGTGGTTGCTTGTTAACACTCCCGTGTGGTTTTGTCGGACAGGTGCCACCATGTCAGCGCTGATTCTGACGGCTTGTATTATTTGGTGCATCTGCTCCATCAAGTCTAACAGACACAAAGATGGTTTCCATCGGCTGCGGCAGCATCATGATGAATATGAAGATGAAATTCGCATGATGTCAACTGGCTCTAAGAAGTCCCTCCTAAGCCATGAGTTCCAGGATGAAACGGACACAGAGGAGGAAACATTATATTCTAGCAAACATTGAAAAGCACGGTTTGCATATCTCCCTGCTTAAGTACCAGGCAAACGACAGCTCCTCTTGGGAGACACTGCAGTAAGAAGAGAGATTCCTTCCTCCTTCAAAGAGCTTTGGGAAGTTAGCCTGCTAAATTCATACTCTCTGAATGTCACCGGCAGTTTTGAACTTCCCTTCCTTAAAGTACTCATAACCTTTTCTTTAAAAAAAAAATCTGATTTCTATTTATGCAGCAAAAGATGGGACAGCTACTTTGTTTCCCTTTTTAATTTAAGATGAGCTGTTCAGAGATTCTATAAAAACAGCATAAAGCCATCTAGTAAATGTTGTATTTTGCACATCAGGCATTTACTAATGGCTTTAGTTTTGTTCTCTTTAATTTAAAGGCCAAAAGAATCCAGAAACATTAAGGCAGGGACACCAGTCAGACTCTTGACATAAAGCTTTAAAAACTTAAGATTTTTCTCCACCTACTGAGGAGTTCTCTTCTCCAGTTAGCAAATAGCTGGGGTTTCTCTTATTCAGGTTTAATGGAGGCTGGATGATTCTTGACCATATTTGACATTAGGAAATGGAATAAACGGGCTTCCGTATTTGTCTTTCTACCTGTTTCCAAGCTGGGTCAGAACTGGTGGGCTGTGCTTTAAGCAGGATTTTACTACCTCTCTTGTAAGGTTTAGCAAAGTTCTAAATATCTCCATCCTACAGGAGAACTCACTGGCTTTGCTGTGGAGGCACCATGTGTCCCATGAGTAGAGGTGAAAGAGGGATGGAGTAGAAGCAAGGACGTTGTCTGTCTTATCCTGGTAAAACCCATAGGTGCTGCTGCTTTATCTGTGAAGCACTCATTCTCTAGGAATGCCTGTTCCTTAGCGTTTCCTACATCTCAGCCCTTCTGTGTGTACACCTGCGGTTTCCATATGACCCCACAACTAAAGGTTGATTCTACTGCTGAAACTATCTAGAAGTGGAAGAAACCTACTTGCACATTATTAATACACTTGGATCCAAAGTGTCTACACTTGATGCTCCAGCCCAAGCCTTCGCCCTGTGATGGCATACTGTCATGGAAATAGTGTGGCCTTTGCATATAGGCCTTCGAGAGTTAATTTGGTTCTTTGTCCTGATTCCTTTGACAGTCTTTTTTTTTTTTCTTTTTTTTTCTTTTCTTTTTTTTTTTTTTTTGATCACGCAATTATGCTAAATTTTTCCGTTCTAAGCTTTGAAATATGGCTCTTTCCATGTAAAAACCTCAACTGAAGGACTGCCCTGTGATAGAACATTGGTATGAAGGTGTCCTCTTCAGTGCCAATCAGGCAGAGACCTAAAAGATTGGCATTTTAATGTGTCTGTCCGAATGCTGTTCAGTGGAGTGATGCTTTTTGTAAGTGTGAGTCTTACCAATGACGTAACAGTTTAATATCCTTGAATATTTTTAATGGCCAAGTTGCTGCTGAACTTGTACTAAATCAGGGGATCACAAAACTAGCTCTTACCTTTCCAAACTGTATTCATACCATTGATATATCAGTTACCCCAAAGGCTCAGCTCACCGAGGTCACTCGGTCACTCTTGGACCCAAGTGGCTATATAAAGTTGAGATCTTGGTTAATGGAAGGGACTGATGGGATCGTGATGGACCTGTTAGCCACCACTTAAGTGGCTTAGGTCCAGCTGTTCTGGAATCTGCCCTGGTGTCAGCATGTCTGAATCCTTGTTTTGCAGCATGGACAGAACAGTTAGTGGCAGTTAATGCTAATGAAGAGCACATGACTCCATTTCTTCCAGTAACACTTTGTTTTCCTAAATGATGTGTATTGTTCTTTTTCAGCTTTATTTTTAAAAGTGCCAAGTCAGAAAACCAACAAGTGGCCTGTGGCTGGGCCCTGCTTGGGACAACTAGAAACCAAGTTCATGTGACAGTCTTCACTTTACTAGAGTTCACTAATGGACACTTTCCACTTGTTCTCTGGAATTAAGTGTATCTGTTACAGTACATCTCAGCCGTCACAGGCCATGCCTTGGTCATAGGCCACGCCTTCTTAAGTATGTACAAAACATTTTTAGAGGTGAATATACAGAATAGTTCTCTTAGACATCTTTTCCTGAAATGAAACCCAAATTCTGGTCTCAGTTTTGAGTCTTTAATGAACTTCTAATACGCTGAGGTGGAATCCGGCCTCCCAGCCTGTCACCTATGAACATGAATGTACGAGACCCATGACTACAAGACTTCATTCTTAGCCCGGCCTTCTTTGGGTTGTGAAACTGATCTAATCTCACACTACTTCGGCAGCCGAGGGCACTGAAGCCATACGGGGTGGGCAGTGCATGCCTCCAGTGTTCCTCCTGGAGACCTTCCATTTCTTCAGAGTCCTGGACTCAAGGTCACAGTATTAGGAAGTTTGCCCCAGTCTGAGATGTGCCTTTCCTTTGCTCACAAGACATCGCTTTGTCCTGGTGATGAGTTTATAAGCCTTCTTCCCTCCCTGCTCCTTAACAAAAGCGGTGTGGTGGGTAGGTAATGTTGACAGTTCTGCCTGTGCGAGTGCACTTGTGCTGATGGAGTTTGGTAAGATGATCCCAAGTAACTACACCAGCTTTGGGGTGGCAGTGAACTCTGGGTGGTGCTGGGGTCTGATCCAGTGAAGAGCACTTGCCATTCTCACCGAAGAGAACTGGCTTTGGGACTTTGGCTTTGTTAGAGAATTTGTTTGAGAATTGGCTTTGTTAGCTTTGAGGAAGGAAACATTGTATGTCTGGTTCAGTGTGCTTGGCTGGTTAATCTTTGATAATTTCTTCTGAATGAGATTTTCTGAATTAGTGAATATTGAATTTAAAAACTAATTATGAGTGAAAAAATAAAAGGGTCGTGCTTATGCCTGCACTCGCTGCGTTTTTGAGCCAGGCCCAGCCCGGACCACGGCTCTGGGCTCTCGTTACTCCATTCACTCCCACCTGCCCCGCGTTAAAGAGGGTTACCGTCTGCCAGACTCACACGTGGGCCAGGTTTGTCCCTGCTCTCTCAGAAGCTTCTTGGCTATGAACATGTCGTGGTGTCCTGCAGTGTGGGTCTCTGGTGGATTGTTTTATGGTAGTTTCCCCCAAATTTTTCCTTTATTGTTATTACTAAAATTCCACTAATGGTTAAATATTCAATGATCTTTCAGTCTTGTTGATAACTTTAGGTTTCTGATTTGTTTTAATTATAGCAGTTTGTGGGGTGAATAGGGCCTTCGATTAATGTCAATTGAACTTGGGTTCCCAGTTTTTTGACGAAAACCCTCCCAAATACACTTTTCCTTTATACTTGGAAAAACTTCATTAATAGTTCCACTTAACTCTCAAAAATATCCTGCTTGATTTTGAAATTTGAAAGTAGGTTACCATTTTGAGGCAATTGGATAAAAATTATGTAAATACAGACAATTAATGATGTTTTAAAATGGCATATGAATGTAGTAGCTACATTCTGTGCTGCAGAGTTTTTTGGAGGTGTGACATAGTGTTTGGTTTCTTTTGGTTCTTTTTTTGTGTTCCTTTTACCTCTTTTTTTTTTTCTGGAATACTTCCCCAGATCCAAAACTATCCACAACTATTTCTATGACATAACACCCATTGGTCTTAAGTGCTTCAGTCTTTTATTTTTCATGCACTGTGCCTTCAAAATGAAAATTTAAAAGGGACTTTAAAAGAATTGAATAGTAGTTTTAAAAAGTTAATCTGTGTAATTTATGTGAAATCTAACTGTAATGAGGTCCTTTGTTTTTTATATGTAAACAGATCTACTAATCCTGTATAAAAGTTATTTTATGATGTTTGTCTTTCTTTGTGTGTTGTCTCAAAAGCTTTATTCAAAAACAGTAGACCAAAGGTTACTGCTCTAATCCTGAAAGTTTTAAGCTTAGTTTTTCTACCTAAGTTGAAGAGAAAATAGCACCAGAGGCAGGATACAGGGAGCCACCTATGACGTGTCCCCAGAAGTGACTGTTTACATAGCAGCCACAACTGTGTAGCACTCATCCGGAATGATGCACTCAAAGGCACCATGCACAGTAGCCACACAGGGCTTTCCCACCTCACCACACTTCACAGGTGTTCTGTGTGCTACCTCTTAGATCAGGAAAGCCTGAGAGTCTTATAACCCATGCTACATCTGTTCATTTAAATTGTGCTTCTTGTTCCAGGTGAAGCCCAGTTAGAATAACCTATCCTGGTGTCTCAGACATGGCTGTGATGAATTCAGTGTCCCCTTGTTATTAACAAGTTTCCCCAATATTGCTGCTCTAATGGTTTGGGAATGTAGAGCTATATAAGAAACATGAGCTGACATGTGCTGACAGGGCCTCATAGTCCAGACTAGAGAAACAGAAACAGCAATAGACTGCTTCCGTGGCATTTGGCCTCTCTCACAAGTCTCCTGAGGAAGACTGAGAAGTTTCAGTCTGTCCCAGCTTGCGTAGATGTCATTTGCAATGTGACCTTGAATTGCAAGAATCTCAGAGCAGGCTCAGCATCTCAGCCTCATGCCTATTAAGAAACAGACTGGAAGACAGTGAGAGGTGGGTTGGTGAAAGGAGTCAGCCTGGTGTGTGGCTCCAAGCTGAGGACCTGGAGTAGCCCGTGTCGTTTCCCTTCCTTTGTTGGTTCCTGCTCTGCTTGGTGGTACGTGGTCAGCCATCTGAACAGCGATCTCTTAGAGATATTTAGATAGGAAAACTTCCTGGAACTTTCTTCCACTGTGTGATTCAGTAGGTTGTCTGAAGTATGATAAAAGTTTTAATTTTTCAGATGCTACATACTTGTCTTCAGATGATATTAGACTGTATCCATGTTACTTTTGTAGAGGTTTTGTTTAACTGTTAGAAATCCTGTCTTGAGTTTTACCACCTTTTTTATGCCTGAATCCAGACGTCTTTTGGTTGTTTTTATGAACATAATCTACTGATTGTGCTCAGTTTTTCAGGTGTCTAAGAATTGTCACTAGCAATGTAAATACTGTGGCCACTGCTCATATGCATCTAAATGCCAGCGTGAGGGTCTGCATGTCTCACTGGCATTCAAAATGCAAGCTCTAGTACTGATTCCCTGTTACTTACTATAAATGTTAAATAACTTTGCATTAGTGACCTAGAACTTAAAAACTTAGCATTACCTGATAAAGCATTAACCAGTAATAGGTTAGCAAGCATGCCACTTGGTTAGTGTTTCTGGCTAGGGTCAAGAGGGATGTTTTCCTGTTACTGTCTTACAATGTGGATGAAAGGAGCAGGAATGAGAGGCTGGCCTCAGACAGTAGAGTAGAGAAATTAGGAGGGGTTAAGAGTACAGAGCACTTTTGAGTCCATCCTGGAAGAAGACTAAAGACAAAAGGGTTTCATGATTAGATTGAAGGCAATATGATAATTCCAAGTGATAGTATAGCTGCCCATGGCTCGCACCTTTAGCCCCAGCACTCAGGAGGCAAAGGCAGGCATGAGGTCTAGGCTAACCTGGTTTGCATAGTAAGATCCCCCATCTCCAAAGGTGGAGTCAGGGTTAGTATGGATACCTCAACTTTAGCAAAAGCTCTATTCTCAAATAGAAGATGAAGAGATCAAGATAAACTCAAAGCTGTAGTGGAAAATAAGAGCAATAATTGTAGAAAATTTTAAGGTGGAACGTTTAGAAACATTATAGAATAAATTCATTGTTGATAATGTGGATTGTAGTCTGAGATGGTCGTTGAGGTTGAGACAAAGTGAAAGAGGTATAAGGAAAGTTTAGGTTGCTAGGTTTAATGTTGGGGGCGTAGCCCAGTGGTAAAGAAGTGGCCTACCATGCAAGGGGCTCAGGGTTCATGGTTCAGACCTGAGCACCACCTGTTAGAATCCCCAGTGTTTCCCATGACCACAGCATCTGTATACTGTCATCTGGGATGAGCATGTCATTTCTGGAAGAGCCCAGCATCAGCCAGGCTTTTGATTTAGGATCTGAAAAGACACAAGAAACCTAAAATTGAACTTAAAGATAGTGTATGGAATGAGTGTGTGGGCAGATTGTGGAGATGGGTGGATTAGAGGACTGCTGGATTTTTGGAAATAACTTTGGCAGAGTTTCAGATATACAAAGTTGTCAAGAGAATGCAGAGTTGACTGCTGAGTTCATTGTGGAGGATGCGGACGTTGGAAGACAAGGAAGGGCTGTGCACAGTTTCCTGTTTAACAGGATTTGAATGGGGTGAATTTGAGAAGGAACTAGACATAGGAAGTAAGATGCCTAGAACCCAGTCAGCTCTGTGGAACTCAGTTTCTGTGGAATATGTCTCCATCATAGAGGCAGAGGGAGCTTCACAACATTTCCATCACTATAAAGACAAATAGAAAAGCTTCTGTTAGTTTCAGGTGTTGGCATTACCAAATGCTATAAATCAAAAAACAAAGAACAGTCAATGGAGACTCTTGCATAAAACCATAAAATATGAGACTTCTGGAAATGAAAGATAAAAAAATAAAATTAAGAGGTTTTTTGGCCAGAAAACAGGCATGTAGACATTCTTAGAAGTCTAATTTGACTCATATATATGCTGGAAGTCTACTTTAAAAGTGCTGGCTAAGCGGGGCAGTGGTGGTGCACGCCTTTAATCCCAGCACTTGGGAGGCAGAGGCAGGTGAATTTCTGAGTTCAAGGCCAGCCTGGTCTACCAGTTCCAGGACAGCCAGGGCTGCCCAGAGAAACCCTGTCTCAAAAAGCCAAAAAAAAAAAAAAAAAAAAAAAGTGCTGGCTAATACCTAAGTGATTCCAACATAGGGTATATAACACATTCATCAAGGATGAAGAGAAACTTGCAGATAGCTAGTAACACCATTAGCAGCCTAGCTGTCTCCCAGTATTTCATTACAGAATAACACAAAACAGAAAAGGGGTGGGCATAGTGACACACCTATAATCTCAAAGGCAAGGAAGCAGGAGGACCACTAATTTTGAGGGCAGCCTGGGCTACATAGCAAGAACCTGTCTCAAAGAAAAGAAAAAATGCATATACTTGTGTATACCAAAACCATATACTCTTGATATAATTTGAAAGTAGAGAATGTTAAAATCAAATTTAATAAAATGAGAAAAATAACATCATAGCATGTATCTACTTCCTAACAACACCCCTCCTACCCTCCCCATCCCCAGTCCCACCACCAGACTGAAAAGCAGACTGTAGGGAAGATGAGAGAGGTATGTCAGCAAACGGATGTGACATTCCAGTGTTTATCTAAAACAAGACAAGCCTGCTGCCGTCTGAGGGGTCTCATGGGGTACACAAATAAGACATCCAGTGCTAATCCATCATAAAGAATTTATTTCAAAACAGTTCTTTGGTATATGTAATTTCACCATTAAAGATGCAAACATGCTTGCTTATTTTTACCCAAATCATGGCTGACTATGTGCTCCTCCGACACAGCATCCGTTGTCAGTACCTCTTGGTTTTACAGTCATCAGTGCTGAGAATGCTGCTTTGAGCCATTTCAGAAGCTGAGAGTTCTTTCTTATTCCCAAGTCAAGAGTCATTGAGCAAATTTTTATGAAACCCATTAGCCACTCAAACAGCAGTTTTTAAAATCAAACATTCTAACACACCACACCCCAAGTAATTGTGAACTTACATAATGAGGAATGTCATTATGGACAATAGGAAAAAAGTCAAGTCTTCCTTTTCCATAATTAAGCCACTTTTAATAAGGGCAGGAAACTTTGTACAGTAAAAACACTGAACTTTATAATATAAACAGTTGCAAATATGGCCACATTCATTGCCCTTATGTCGTGTGATGTCATGCACAGTGCAAAGTGTGGGTCGTATGGAGTGAAGTATTCTGAGAAAACATGGGCAACTGCAGCCAGATACCCTGGAATCACTGAACATCTGATTTTGTAGTCATTCTTGGTGATGGCATATTCAGAAACCTTTTCCCACTGCCAAATTGATAAAGCTTATGTTTGGTAACTGGGTGCCATGTAGAATCACCACAAACTGGAGGATGGGGCGTCCATTAAGTGTGATCTGAGTTGTGTAGGTGTGACCCAAAGAGGCCATCTTTGCAGCGTAGCTTCTAATGAAACACAGAACACAAAGGAGAGATACCCTTTCGACAATCAGGAATGAAAAGAAATGCAAAAGCCATGATTTGATTTTGGATCCTGTCAGATGAGAACTGCAGAGTTCGAGTGCTTTCATCCCTGTCATCAAAAACATCCACTCAAGACCTGAACTCTCTGTTAACAAGAAATCCCAGCCATGAAATAAGATCTGGATACCGGGGTAGAAGGTTGGCTAAGCGATTGTGAATTCTTGTTGTTCTTGTAGATGGCCCAGATTCAGTTCACAGTTCCTGTGGTGGTTGGCCATCCATAACTCCAGGTCTGAGGATCTGACACCCTCCTTCTACCTTTGAGCACCAAGTATACGTACAGTGCACATGCATGGGGGCAACACACTCTTACACATAAAAATAAACTAAAAAATAGACACGGATTTTTAAAATAAATGGCAGATAATATGATTGTATGGAAAAATAAAAAATAACTTACAAATTACAAATATAATTTAGGCTGGGCAGTAGTGGCACACGCCTTTAATCCCAGCACTTGGGAGGCAGAGGCAGGCGGATTTCTGAGTTCGAGGCCAGCCTGGTCTACAGAGTGAGTTCCAGGATAGCCAGGGCTACACAGAGAAAGCCTGTCTCAAAAAACCAAACCAAACCAAACAAACAAAAAACAAATATAATTTAGTTCTGCCTGTAATTCTTGGCAGATTGAGTTGAAACAGACTTTATTATGAGCAGTTAGAAAAGCTGGGCGGGGCATGGTGGCACACACTTTTAATGCCAGGCTGATGGTCCTCTGTGAGTTCAAGGCCAACTTGATCTGTGTACAGAATTTCAAGAAAGCCAGGGCTATGTAGTGAGACTCACTGTCTCAAAAAAGAAAAAAGAAAAGAAAAAAGAAAAAAAAGCTGGGATAGGAAAACACACTAAAGATTTGGGGAACTACTAAGAAGAGCTTAGTATCCTAAGCATTTGTTGTTTCCTTAATGGAGGTAGGGGAGAGAGTGGCTTCTAACAGCAGAGAAACCAAGCAAGTCCAGGACACCAGGCAGGCTTAGCCCTACTCACTGGTTGAGTGACAGCAGTCCAGCATGTCACACAGTGGACACAGGTGAATGTACTTTCTGTTGGAAAATGAACGGCTGCACAGTAAAAGTAAGGGCTAGCCCAAACTTCAGCAGAGAACCCGGCCGGGCATCAGCTCCACCCGCAGTGCACTGAGCTGATCTGCCCCTCCCCTGACTGCCTGCATATAGAGTGATAGGTTCTCGGTCAGAGAAATGGCTCCGTAGGTAAAGCACGGGCCACACAGGCCTGAAACTGAGCTCTGTCTCCAGAGCCCATGCTGTCCCTCTCACCTCTACACTGTGCACACTGTTGCTGCGCTCATGCCCCACCACACCCACGGTGGTAATAAATATTTTCTAAAGAAAATTCTATTCAGTAGATGATAATAGTCATCCAACTATCTAGAACTTCAATTTCTTAAAAAGTTGTATCCACAAGACAGCATTCTACCAAAAGTTACCTATCAAAAGAAACATCAAAGGAAGGCTGTATTAGGTTAAGACCTGTAATTCCTACAAGTTAGAAAACCAAGGCAGGAGGATGGATGCAAATCTAAGGCCAGTCCAGGCTGCGTACCTCAAGACCCCTTTAACTACAGATTAGAAAATGCATCTCAAATTTTTAAAAAATGGGGGGAGGATAGGAGTAAGGAGTGCTGGAGTTCAAGAAAGAGTTACCATGGTTCCCCGAGTGTGTGAAGCCAGAGAAACCTGTGTGTTGTGGGATATGAGCAGGGTGGGACATCAAAGCCTCGTCACCCAAGCAGGAAACAGTAGAGAAAGGCATCTTCCATAGGTACTCTGAGAATTCCTCCAGACCTAGCCAGACTACACAGGCCAATAACCCCAGCTACGCCGGGCGATTAAAAGTTCAAAACTTGGAGGATACAGAGAAAGTTCAAGACCAGACCAAGCAATTTAGTGAGACTCTTATCTTGAAGTTAAAAATGAGCTGGTGGGGGATGGGGAAGTGACCCTAGCCAATGCCATGGCGAGTTTCCTAATTCACTTTCATTCAGAAAAGAGCAAGTGTGAGAACTTGAGTTAGATTCCCCGGCACCCACATAAAAATGCAGGTGCTGCTGCCATGTACTCTTTAGTGCTGAGAGGGCAGGGACAAGAGGAGTCCTTGGGATTGCTGGCCAACCAGCCTAGGCAAATCAGTTCAGTGTCTCCAAAACTAAGGCAGAGAACTCCTGAGGAAGACTCTGACTTCAGCCTCTGGCGTACGCACACGCACGCACGCACGCACGCACGCACGGGCATATAAAGAAGAACAGGCAGCTGGCGCTGCCGCTCAGTGGTAGAGCATGTGCCTAGATATGGCAGCCTTAGATCCAATTCCCAGCATTATAGAGGAAAAAAAAATAAAAAAAAAAAAAAAAACAAAAAAAAAAACACTCTCCTGGGATCTGAACCTGTGTGGCTACCTGTTCCAAACAGCAGAATTAGATCATAGAAATTGCAAAAGATGTTACTCTTCTGCTAAGCCAAGGACTGTCCCGCACTATCATACCTTGCCCTGCGCTCCTGAAAAGTTTGATCAGGAAGGACTTATAGAACACCGCAGATTATCCTACAGCACTGCTCCTGCCTCTGTGTGTGGGTTTGTCCCGCATGGACCTAAATACTGGGCTGAGAACTCAACAGTCAGGGACAGCATCATAGAACACACCCAGAACCAAGGCCAGCTTCCTCTGCTCCTTTGTGGGCTGCAGTACTGAAGACCTTGAGTCAGGTCTTAGAGTATGTCCTCGTCAGTCAGGGAGCAGAGTCCTTGCTGTTTGCCACATGTGATAGGGCTTTACCTGCACAACAGATTAGGAAGCCAGCCATGGCCTGGGGAGGGTCACTTCTGATAGGAGAAATGGGTTCTTGGGTCAAGAGCCCTCCTTTTCTTTAGGCTCTGCCTGTATGGTCTTCCCCACTATTAACCTTGTTTGTCATAGTATCATATAGTCTAGCCTCTGGACCTCAGCTAATACCTGGAGCTTCTGCCTCCTGGTCTGACGGAGAATCCAGCTTGCCACCTTTACCTGTCAGTCATTTCCTGCTCATTTTTTTCTGCCAGTGTTTATCTCTCAGGTCCTCTGAGCTAGGTAAGGCCTTTCCTGGGTCCCGATAGCCCCTGAGCTGTGTGTGCTGACAGCCTTCTGTTGGGGCTGGTGCAGCTCTGCGCTCCCAAGCCGCCTAGTGGTCTTTGGTGCATTTGAAGAAATGTGTCAAGAGCTCGCCAGCACAAACATTCTTGAACTTTGCATGGTCTGGTGCTAGGACTTTTGATTAGAGATGTTTTTCTAAACCTCTCGTAGGGCCTTAGAATAACTGGTTGTGTCTTAGGTGCCTGCTATGTAAAGGCACCACACATATTGAGTGCAGATGTCTTTACATTGGAGGAGCTTGCATTAATATGTAAGTAGTGAGGAGAGTCTGACAAAGGAGGTGCTGAGGATATAGTATTTTGCTTCTCATTTTTAAATTAATGAAGTGTTTCCCTGGAACCTCTCTAGTGGAAGCCTGCTTCCATCCTGAAGCATGAAAGGAATCCTCAAGCAATTAAAGAGTGGAGAGCTGGAGGCTTTGCTCTCTTCCACTTGATACATTAGATTAGCCTGAGAATTGTCTTCTTACCTGACATGGTATCCAAACACCTGGTTTCTATGTCTAAATTTGTTTTTAAAAACGTGCCTTTCAATGCAGACAGAAGCCATAGGAAACCCAGTGTCAATACCCTGTTGACTATCACAAGAAGACACTGCTGGGAAGTTATGGCTTATTTCTGAGCAGTTAAGGAAAGCTGTCTACTGGGAGCTCCCTTCAGGACCAAACAAGAAATCTTCAGTTAGCATTTTCACGGATAACAGTAAATATGAGACTATGATGTTAGCCCAGTCCGTAAGCGCAATCCTCTGACTCACCAACAAATATCATGGGTTATTGTATACCTATGTTTGTGTGGTATCTATGTATGTATAGATGTGTGTTTGCATGTGTGAGAACATATATACATGTGTGTGTGCGTGTGTACCCTAGAGTTTGCTGCCAAGTGTGTTCCTCACTATTCTTCAGGTCTCTCACGTGAATACAGCTCAGTGATTTGGTTAGCCAGAGTGCTTCAGGCAGCTCCTGTATCTGCCCTCCAACTGCGGGAATTACAGGAAAGTCGCCATTCGCTTGCCTGGCGTTTATGTGGGTGCGGAGGATTCGAACACCAGTCTTTACATTTGCACAACAAACACTTTATCTACTGGGCCGTCTCCCTTAGCTCTTTGTTCACTCTTTTGTGTCATGTATCTCTAGTCTGAATGTGAAAGTTTTCTGCTGGTTGTTGGCTGAGGTCTAAAGTGATGGCCTCTTCTCTCACATACCGTGGGAAAGCAAGCCCAGAGGCTTAGTAACCAGTGAGAGGCTTAGTAACCAGTGAACAAGGAGCTCATTTTGAGAAAGCTACTTTGTTTCCCTAGTATGTTATTACTTGGAAACACTCAGATGTTAAGGTCCATTTCTTACCTATAATTTCTGAAATAAGTTACCTCAGACTTCCCTGACTGGAAATCATCTCAGTAAACACTTGGGAGGAGGTTTGACCTGAACCTTCATTTGAGGGACCCAAGAAGCACACACCCACCTGACCACGCCAAAGGGGCCAGTAGAACTAAAAGTTTATTTTCCTGTCTTAAGCACACTTTATGTACTCCTTTTTTAATTTAATTTATTTTTTATATATTCATTTTATATCCCACTCACCGCCCCCTCCCATTCACCCCCTTTTACAATCCGTCCCCCAACTGCCCTCCCCTTCTCCTCTGAGCAGGTGGAGGACCTCTGGCCATCCCCTCCCCTTGGCACTTCAAATCTCTCCGAGGCTAGGCACTCTCTCCCCTACTAAGGCCAGACAAGGCAGCCCAGCTAGAACAAACCACACACAGGCAACAGCTTTTGGGATAGCCCCTGCTCTAGTTGTTTGGCACCCACATGAAGACCAAGTCACACATCTGCTACCTATGTGTGGCGAGGCCTAGGTCCAGCCTGTGTATGTTCTCCACCCAGAAGCTGACTCAGACAGATGCAGACACCCACAGACAAACAGTGGGTCCTAAAGGGGATAGGAACTCCACAGGAAGACAAATAGAGTCAACTAATCTGGACTCTCAAGGCTCTTAGAGACTGAGCCACCAGCTAAAGAACATACACTTCATGTGCTTCTAATAAGACTTTCCACAAAGTGAAATAATTGTGTTCTGGCTTATCACCGTGGACTGTAATTACATTTCATTACTTTCCCAGAAAAATAGCAATAGTCCTGTGGGAAGTACAATTATTTTCAACTGTCACTCAAACATTATTAAAATTATGACAATGAATAAATTCAAGAATGGAGAGAAACTAAAGAGATAGGATGAATAGTTGCCAAAAATTAAATGGAAAACTTCATTTCTGGACAAGATAGACATGTTTGTATTCTTCCTGCTAAGAACAGTGAGAACTTGTATGTCATATGTAGAACAACTATACACTGAGAAGAGGAAAGATGGCAGAGGCTAGAGACCTCAGGATCCAAAGAACAATGTGACAGTGAGTTCCCTGAGGGTTATTTGGGATCTTATATACCTACATCTCACCAGAAATGGCAAAAGGAACAGACTCTAGTCAGTCTAGTCTAGTCAGTCTAGCCTAGTCAGTCTAGTCTAGTCTGAAACACTGCAAGCCAGTGGCTCTCACCCTTCCTGACGCTGTGACCCTTAATACAGTTCCTCATGTTGTGGTGACCCCCAACCACAAAGTTATTTACACTGCTACTTCATAACTGTAATTTTGCTACCTCTATGAATTGTAGTGAAAATATCTGAGTTTTGTTATGGTGTTAGGTGACCCCTGTGAAAGGGTCCTTTGACCCCCAAAGAAGTGGCAACCCACAAGTTGCAAACCATTGCTTACATCGCCCTGGCTGTCCTAGAACTCGCTGTGTAAACCAGGCTGTCCTCAAACTCACAGAAATCCACCTGCCTTTGACTCCCAAGGGCTGGAATTAAAGGAGATGCCATTAAACCCAGCTATAAACAATCGTGCAACCAATTTTTTTTAAAACTCTCAGCAGGGAACAGTCTCCACAAAGAAAAGAAGTGAGTGCAAAAGACCTGAAAAGATACAGTAATAGAAATAAGCTCACCAAGTGGGTTCAGCAGCAACATGGAGCAGGCAGGAGAAACACCTGCTTGTCTGTCAATCAACCTGAAGGCAGAATAATAGATATTCTCCAACCAGAACAATGGGAAATAGAGTTTAAGACAAGCATAGCCAGGGACCGGGGGAGATGGCTCAGTGTCCTGAAGGAAGAATGATCTGCAGTCGCTGTGCTATTTTCAAATAAGTATGGTTTTTAGGTATACAGCAAACAGAAATGAAAGAATGAGACAGCAAGCGGAGATAGTTGTTCGTGAGATCAGACACTTATGTCGTCCAGCAGAAAGCAACGGAGGAGACCTGGAGAGAAAAACTAGCCAGCTGGAGCCTCTCTCTGACTCACAAAAAGGGTTCCAGGAAGAATGGCTTCTCTCAGCTGAGATGTCCAATGAGCCATTCCCACCACCGGCACCTTTGTGTCTGGAAGGTCAGAGGGAATAACCAGCCTTGCAGCTGTGACCAAGGACACGGTGTGTTGACTCAAATGCTTTCTCTCCCTCTGTCCTCTTGGGCCTGGTGTCTTTACTCTTTGGGCCATTTTGTTACACTACTTTTGCTTTTTCACAGGGCCAGCCAGCCAGCCAGCCCATCCGCAGCCAGGGGGCCTTTGTGGGACACTTTAAGAGAGACATGTTTGGGTATTAAGTGTGTATTTGGTGGGGGCACAGGGTGACAGCCCCACGGTCACAGTCAGCTTCTCAATGAGCTTAAAATAATTTATTGATATAATGCATTTTATACCCACCAGTAGATTGCTTGGCATAGAGCATTAGGATATGAGTTCAGATCCCTAGGACAAACATGAAAAGGCCAGGCTTGGCGGCAATGTCTGTGATCCCAGGACTGGGGAGGCAAAACTGGGGCTTGCTAGCCAGCTAGTCTAACCAAATCAGTGAGCTTCAGGTTGTGGGCACATGAACACTGTTAGTCAAGGACAGAGGACTGAGACCCTGCTGTAGACATAGGGAAACCATCCCAGGAAGAAAGCTTCACAAGCCGGACAATGGAAGATGGGCAGAGCGGAGAAGATCCACTGGCTCTGGGAAAGGAAAATGTTGATTGAAGATAATTCTTTCTTTCTTTCTTTCTTTCTTTCTTTCTTTCTTTCTTTCTTTCTTTCTTTCTTTCTTTCTTTCTCTCTCTCTCTCTCTCTCTCTCTCTCTCTCTCTCTCTCTCTCTCTCTTTCTTTTTCATTATTTTGTTTTCTTCTTGAGACATGATCACTAGCTGGCCTTGAAGTCCCTATGTAGCCAAGGATGACCTTGAAATTCTGGGGTCTTTCTATCCCCACCTTCTGAATCCTAGGTTTAAAGGCAAAGGCCACCATGTTCTGTTTACAGAGTGCTGGGAATCGAAGCCAGTCCCAAGACATCCTATTTAAGGGGAGATAAGGGAAACTGTGTCTCTCTTCTAAGTCGCCGGCTGAATAGACGAACAATCCGAGGTGAACGAATTGAAGATTGAAGGTACAGAAAGATGTGGTATGAACACCAAGAACAGTTAAACCAGATTTCAAACGTGCTACTTAAAGCTGTAAAATAACGAATTGTCCACCAGGTGGCAGTGTCTACGGAGGCTCGCGTATCCCATCAGCCTCGGCGATCGGGGTGGAAGAAGGCGTGGAGGTGACTCTCTAGCCTTCAAGGCCTCTACTCGCCAGTCCCGACTGACGTTGGGCAACAAAGATGGCGGCGGGAACCAGCAATTACTGGGAAGGTGAGGGCGAGGCCTCTGAGTGGGTCCCGCCGGGTGCAGAGGGGACTTAGTGAGGCTGGATCTTGAGAGCGGCAGCAGAGGGAAGAGCCAGGCCATACTTTGGGATGAGGTTATCCGAGAGGAACCCTGGGCCTGGGAACTTGGGAAAGGAGCTGGGGCGGAGTGAACCGGACCTGGGAAGGGGTTGGGTCTTGGAGTGGAGGGAGCCGGGATGGAGGGGAAGAGGCGCCTGGGCTCCAGATGGACGTGTCTGAGGGGTAGCACGACTCTCTGGATGGGACTGCGGGGACGAGATCTTGGGAGGAGTGTGGTGAGCAACAAGATCCAGCCCGGAAGACGAGGAGTCAGAACCTTGGAGTTGAGGTCACTGTCAGAAAACTAAGAGTGAGGAGGAACTTGCAGTGCCAGCTTTGCGGGGATTTTTAGTGGACTGTCTCCTCCTGGACCCCAACTGGCACTTTGAGATTGAGACTCTAATGACTGGATGACAGAATACTGAAAATAACTGTACCTTCTGCCCTGGACTCTTAAGAATGCTTTTGTTAAAAATGATAGTAAAAGGATTCTAATGAATACATTTGCTGTTCTTCTCCCGCCAAGAAAACATTCAGTTGTGCTTATTTAATTCCTGAAAGTCTGTCTGGTTCACTCAAGTGAGGCCACACAAAACCTTCCTAGTCCACAGTGATCCACGAAGATCAGAAATGGACCACCTTTTTTCATCTGTTTGCTTATTTAGTTTTTAAACCTATTTCCTCTTTTTGTCCCATGAAGCCCCTGGGAAATATGATACTGTCACCTCAGCCAGTAGATCTAGGACTGAATTTTATGTTCTATCTGTCATGTGTTCAAAATGTTTTCTACTTTATGTTTTCCATTAAACTAACTAAATAAATAGAATTACAGAGAAACATGCCTATAGTTTAAAACATGTATTTTAAATGCCCTTTGGAAATACTGTTGTAGCTAGAATTTCTTTTTGAACCATGTAGATGGAAGTAGCTGCTGGTGCCTCTGATAGTCATTAGGCTATGGGTTTTTGAAACACTGTGTTGTAATAATTAACGCAGGCTATCGTTGACAGTGTGTCTTTGTACCAGATGCTTTAAACATATATAGAAAAACGGAAGGATGAGGTTTTAGATCTCAAAGACAGTAGGTAGCTGAGATGACATTAGGAGTGGGGTTTGGCCCTGGGTAGATGTACTCCACCATCAAATTCTGCTTCCTGCCTTTGATTACAAAATATAATGAAACAGTGTCTTGATATTCTTTAGTCCTGGGACATTCTTACATTATTCTTTCCTGTATTTTACTCCTTTCATTTGAATTGCACAATGAACACATACTTATGCATGGATGCATGTATACATGCACACACACACACATACATACTGGGTTTCCAAATATTGCTCCTTTTATTCAGCCCTTTAGAAACCAAGCTGCTATACCAGTTTATCTGTTGCTTCTACTTTTAAAACATATGTGTGTGTGTGTGTGTGTGTGTGTGTGAGTGAGTATGTATGTGTGTGTGTGTATATATGTGTGTGTGTGTGTGTGTGTGTGTGTGTTGTTTGTTTCTTGGATTTGATTCTTTCAAGACAGGGTTTCTGTATAGCCCTGGCTGTCCTGGAGCTCACTCTGTAGACCAGGCTGGCCTCGAATTCAGAAATCCACCTGCCTCTGCCTCCAGAGTGCTGAGATTACAGGCGTGTGCCACCACTGCCCGGCTAAAACATATACTTTTAAGAAACCTGTCACAGTTGTATTTTTGTCTTGTTCATAGTATACTGTTTGTTTTTACCCACCCACCCCCAATTTTTTTGTTAATTTGCTTTTTCCTTGTGTTTAATTGCTAAGGAATTTTGCCTGTATGAAAAAAACAAAAAACCAACCCAAACTCCTAACAGAATTTTAAAACAAAAAGAGAAAAATGTGTCAAAAAGAATGCTGGCTTCTTACCAAGTTAGCTGGTAACTGATGTGAGGATTGTGAACCATCTTCATTTCTTCATGATTTATATTCTCTCCTTGTTTGCCTTCACTTACGGCAGTTGACGGTTGCTGTAAGGGTGCTCTGAGGTGCTCTGGCACTGGCTCTCAAGCTGTCTTTCAAAGAAAAGTGACAGGTTGTGTGTCTCCCACAACTGCCTCCCTCATGGCTCCCATCTGAAGTTTAACTACTTGACCAGTTTACTTTCTTAGATACACCTTTGGTTTCTGAGTAACTAGATCAGAGATCAATACGTGATCATTTTCATAGTTGCCTTTCTTAAAATAGTCTTATGAATTTAATGTCTACTGATAGACTAATGATTTACTTTTGTAATTTTCTTAAAGATCTCAGGAAACAAGCTCGACAGCTGGAAAACGAACTTGACCTGAAACTAGTTTCCTTCAGTAAACTGTGTACAAGCTACAGTCACAGCGGCACCCGGGATGGAGGACGCGATAGGTATAGGTACTGCCAGACTCTCTCGTACACCTTCAACTCTGTGATGCTTTTAAAAGGAAACTGACATAGAGAACTCTGTAACTTGATCTGCTGCTGAACTGCTGATGTTTTAATTTCATTGTCATTATCTTTGTGTGTGCGTCTGTGTGTGTGTGTGTGTGTGTGTGTATCTTATTGAAATTCTTCCTAATTCTTGATTCTAACATTTATTTGAGATCTTAGACAAAGATTCTGATTGCTCAGGAAGAAACTTCTAGAGTTTAAAAATGAATTTGTATCAATAGTAAGTTTCTGAAGCCAGGCTTGTACACCTCTGCCAGCACCAGGAGGCTGAGATGGGGAACACATGATTGTAAATTCATTCTGGGCTTCATAGCAGATCCAAAGAAATTTCATTCTCAGTTCACAGAAAGATCTGGTCTGCCCACATGATTTTTGTTTTGTTTTTGTATTTTGAGACAGGGTTTCTCTGTGTAGCCCTGTATGTCCTGGAACTCTGTAGACCAGGCTGACCTTGAACTCAGAAATCCGCCTGCCTCTGCTTCCCAGAGTGCTGGGATTAAAGGGCTGCACCACCACCATCTGGCTGATATTTTTGTTTTCTAATTTCTGAAGGGAACTGTATACAAGTATGAAGACTTGTTTTTCTGGTGTTTATGTTTTAGAATGCATCTAATGCAGGATCTTCACAATCATGGAAGGTTGTTGTTGTTTTGAGATACTAGCATATTACATCTCAAAGGTTATTTAACAGGGTGTGGGGTTTGAGACTGGGTTTCTCTGTGTAAACAGCCCCTGGCTATCCTGGAACTTGCTTTGTAGTCCAGGCTGACCTCCAGTTTGTAAGAGATCCGCCTGCCTCTGCCTCCCTAGTGCTGGGATTAACTGTGTGTGCCACTATATCTGGCCAAAAGTTTATATATTTAAATCTTAAGATTACTTAATCTCTTGTTTCAAAAAAAAAAAATCAGGAAATGTTTGAGATTCTTAGAAATATAAGGAATAAACCCTATTTTGATAGTGGGTTTTTTTTAAGAAATAATGATTGCAAGTTGAAATAAAACCCCTTGTAACGTCCCATACTGTCCTCATTTACAAAGAAATATCACTATTTTTGTTATAGATCAATCCATAGTATTTTATAAAAGCTATGTCATAGTTGACTTTTTTTTATTAAAAATTATCTTTAAGTTTAGCTGTGGGTGCATTCAGCTACTGTCTTTATTTGCTACATATGTTAAACAACTATATTAGGACTTAACTATTTGATAGATATTTCTAATTTTTGCTGCTTAATAATAATTTTAATAGCTAATATGATCACTGTATTTGAAATTCTGTTCTTAAAACTTTGTAAAAATGTTGCTATGAACATTTTCACCCAGATTGTACTTATGTATACACCCAGCAGGGGTCATTGATAGCAGAGTTGTCATTTGTTAATCAAGTCTCCATTTCTGTATTTTTTTGACGATTAGTAGAGGGTGGATATTTGCCAACTGATATTGACGACAAAACTGAGCTCGAATCTCCAGAATGCACATGCCAGCAAATCTCTTTTCACTATTGTAGCCACAGCTGATCCTTTTCCATAAGGGCTTGAGGCTTGGAAAGTTAGCGGGTACAATGTGTTGACTCTGGGACCTAGAAACAAGCTAGCGGCACTCCACGGACCTCAGTGCAAGACTTGGCTTTGCGCACTTTCATTCACTAAGTAAGGAGTGTGAGGATGATTTCTGCTTTTGTTTCTTAATGAGTAAGTTTTCTGTTCAAAAAGCTTTTTTTTCTGAATTTAAGGCTCACATTTTCCAGTGAGTGTACAATTTTGAAACCCAAATCTGCCAGGAAATATTGTTATAGGATGCTTTTTCTGTGCTCTCTGCCTGGATTCCCTTTTAAAGAAACAATGTCTTGAGGACATTCTGAATTCAGCTACAAACTGGGGCTGATTCTGCTTTCCCTAGAGAGCCTAAGGTTATGAGGTTGCAGCTGAGGCGGGAGCTCTGTGCCAGGGAACTGTAACCCCCAGCTCTGAAAAATAAAGTCTGACTACTGTGCATGCTGCCTTAGTTAGGGTTTTACTGCTGTGAACAGATACTGTGACCAAGGCAACTCTTATAAGGACAACTTTTAATTGGGGCTGGCATACAGGTTCAGAGATTCAGTCCAGTATCACCAAGGCAGGAACATGGCAGCATCTAGGCAGGCATGGTACAGGAGGAGCTGAGAGTTCTACATCTTCATCTGAAGGCTGTTAGCAGAATCCTGGCTTTCTGGATGCTAGGGTGTGGGTCTTAAAGCCCACACCCACAGTGACACACCTACTCCAGAAAGGCCACACCTAATAGTGCCACTCCCTAGGCTGAGCATATACAAACCATTGCACATGCTCAGTGTTCATTTTGATTTCCAGATTGGAAGCATGTTGCAGGAATAAAGCCATCAGCGAACAGAACTTTTCTTTTAGAGGCCTGGGGTTTTCTGTATGTTGAGAGTCAAGGGCTGTGGATCATCTCACACCTGTCAGTGAACTAATGCAACTGAGTCCTAATGTTACAGAGAATAAGGGCTTTTTTTTTTAAAGATTTGTTTTATGTAAGTACATTGTTCCTGTCTTCAGACACAGTAGAAGAGGTTCCATTATAGATGGTTGTGAGCCATTATGTGGTTGCTGGAAATTGAACTCAGGAACTCTGGAAGAGCAGTCAGTGCTCTTAACCAGCCCTGAGAATGAGATTTTTTTTTTAACCATTTCCCTGGACTTCTCTACTGTTCTAAGGATAGTGAATATGGAATATCCAGTAATAGAGATTGCCCTGTTACTCATTCATTCAACAAATATTTAAAGACCAGTAAATACCATTTGCCAGGTGCTGGGCATGTTTGTAGGAGAAGACAGCAGTTTCCTTCTTGATCTCAGCTAGCCCATTGTTCTCCTCAGTGTACCTTGTAGAAGGGTTCAGATCAGGGAGTAGATTACTGTTCTGTGGTCACACATCCTAGGAGATACCCTCCCAACCTTGGTTTGTGGGACACAATAAAAAAACCTGACCCCAGTCTCTACTTTGATCACTGTGTGGCCCAAGCTGGTTTCAACCCTGTCACCTTCCTTCCTCAGCCTCCCAAGTTCTGGAATTACAGGTGTGTACCATCATTCCTGCCTAAGAACTAGACATTTTTATGTCATGCTACAAGGCATAGAAATGGGAATGTTTGAAGAAGAAATAAAGCTTAAGACCTAGTGAAGCCAGGCGTGGCACATGCCTGTAGTCCCACACTGAGGAGAATGGACCAGAAAGACCACAAGTTCAGGCTGGCTTGGCCTATGCATACAAAGCAAGCCTCGGTCTTTAAGGGGAAAAAATCTGGGGCTGGAGATAGAGTTGCTTTTGCAGAGGACCTAGGTTTGATTCTCAGCAACTACACGGCCACACACATTCACAGGTGCTTACAATCCAGGTCCAGGGATGCGGGGTCTCTGGGCTCTTCCAGCTCTAAATGCTCGTGATATACATAAACTCTTGCAGGCAGACAAGCATACCATAAATAAAGTAGAATAGGTAATGTTTAAAAGTTCTTCCTAGCTGCTTTTCAGCAGGTTCACTGACTGGTTTCATTATGAAAGTAAATATTTGGGGAACAGTGGTCGCTGAGGTTCTTTGGATGTTGAACTGATGACTTAGTAGTCTTTGAATTGCCACATTCAGATGCTGTGTAAGAGCAGGAATCGGTCTCCACTCAGGTTGGAGAGTGTGATTTAATTTGTTTGTGTTGGAATAACTGTTCTGTATTAAGTTGCTTGTATGGTCATGTCTACAGTATGAGTTTCTAATAAAAGGTCCTAGTTTTTGAGGAGAGATTAGTGAAACTTAGAGTTTGCATCTGTCAGACATCTTTCATCTGTGAAAAGTCAGATTTCTGACTGGCTATTCTGATAGAAAGAGAAACTAAACACATTCTCGGAAGCTAGGATGAGGCAGGTGTGTGTTATAAGTGGAAGTGGGGGGGCTGAAAGCATGCTGGCCTCGGCTGTTAGCCTGAATGCTGTCTGCTGAGTCCTGAATAACCGTTTATCTAATCAGGTCATTTAAATCTCAGTTTTCTTTTTGATAAGAATCATTAAAGGAAGAGAGAATTTAAAGGCATAAGAAACTATATTTTTGGAGAAAAGCTAAAGATTATTTCCTCTTAGGCCCCATAATGTAATCTGTACCCAATTTTTTTCTCTTCAGTATTATAAGGAGGTTTTTGCTGCTTTTCCTGTATTCTTTCAGAATTTTAGCTGCTTGGAGAGTGGTGCCCAGCATTTGAAATGCCTTTATATCATTTAGATTTTGTACCTTTTTTAGTATTTTAGGATGTGTGGAGTTTTTTTCTATTGATTTATCTTTTTCACTTTATATCCTGCCATCAGCCTCCCCTCCCCCCTCTCCTCCCAGCCCCACCCTTACAAATCCTTCCCCTCATTGTCCCTCCCCTTCTCCTCAGTGAAGGTGGAAACTCCCCTTGGCTACCCCCAAGTTGCAGTAGGATTTAGCTCATCCTCCCACTGAGGTCAACCAGGCCGTTCATTTAAAGGAGAGGGCTCCACTGGCAGGCAGCAGAGTCGGACACAGCCTCCACTCCAGTTGTTAGGGGGCCCACATGAAGGCCAGGCTGCACATTAGCTACAAACATGTAGGGGCGTAGGCCCACCCTGAGCATGCTCCTTGGTTGGTGGTTCAGTCTCTGTGAGCCCCATGGGCCCGGGTTAGTTGGCTCCGTAGGTTTCTTGGGGTGTCCTTGATCCCTTCAGCTCACTCAGATCTATCCCCAACTCCTCCACAAGACTCACCAAGCTCTGTCTGATGTTTGGCTGTGGGTCTCTGCCCTGGCCTCCATCAGCTACTGGATGAAGCCTCTCAGGGGACAGTTATGCCAGGCTCCTGTCTGCAAGCACAGCAGAGTATCATTAATAGTGTCAGCGGTTGGCTCTCTCACAGGGCTTGGGTCTTAAGTTGGGGCAGTCATTGGTTGGCTGTTCCCTCAATCTCTGCTACATCTTTATCCTGTATATCTTGAAGATACATTTTGTGGGTGGGTTGATGTCCCCTTCCCTCCACCGGAAGTCTGCCTGACTACTAGGCCATTTTAGTTCCCATATCCCTCACTGGTAGGAGTCTCTAGGGTCACCCCACAGACTCCCGGGAGCTTCCCCATCACAGGGCTCCAACTAGTCCTAGAGATGCTCCCCCGTCAGTTTCTAACTCCCAGCCTTCTCCTGCTCCCCCTCTCCCCACCCCTGATCCCCATTCCCCTCCTCACCCCCTCTCCCATCTAGTTCCCTCCATCCATCCACATCCAGTGACTGTTTTGTTTCCCCTTTTGAGTGAGACTCACACATCCTCCTTTGGGCCCTCCTTGTTGCTTAGTTTCTTTGGGTCTGTGGATTATAGCATGGTTATCCTGTACTTGGTGGCTGCTGTCCACTTATCAGTGAGGACATGCCATGTGTGCCCTTTGGGTCTGGGTTGCCTCACTCAGGATGATATTTTCTAGTTCAGGACAACTTATAGGAGTCCATTCTCTCCCCCTACCATGAGGATCCCAGTGATTGAACTCTGGATCACCAGGCTTGGCTGCAGATGCCTTTATCTACTGAACCATAAAATCATAATCTTTATTTTGCTGACCATAAAATCATAATCTTTAAAAGAAAAGAAGGAATGTTTTAGAGATTATTTTATCTCTTTAAGAAAAATTACCTGATTATTTTAAGGATATGTTAAAGGGCTAAGTAATGGATTTTTTTAATTGAACTTCTCTTTAGTTCTGACACCACACCCCTATTAAATGGATCAAGCCAAGACAGAATGTTTGAGACAATGGCAATTGAAATTGAACAGCTTTTGGCAAGGGTAAGTGCTTTTGGGTCAACAGCTAGTTTGCTGCGTTAGATATGATTCTGTGTCATATTGTTTACTGAAAGCTTCCATTCCTTCACGGTGTGCTCCTCCTCTGAATTTTAGTGGCAGCCATCCAAATTATAACATGTTCTTTGTGGGAATTGCCGGTGACTGGTCTTGTCTTGCTTACTGTCAGCAAGAGGACACCTAGGCAGAAAATTCACTTGAGCTGCGTTTAGTGCCTTTTAAACTATTTTGCTTTTCTTTCTAGCTTACAGGAATAAATGACAAAATGGCAGAGTACACCCACAGTGCAGGGGTGCCCTCCCTCAACGCAGCCCTGATGCACACGCTGCAACGGCACAGAGACATTCTGCAGGTGGTGTATGGGCACAGTGTCTCCATGTGTGGGGGGGTGTATGGGCACAGTGTCTCCATGTGTGGGGGGTGTATGGGCACAGTGTCTCCATGCTGCTGAGGTAACTGGAAGAGGAGTCATTAATTGTGGTTACAGTGCCATTTTAGATAATATCAAAAGTATAACAAAGCATCATAAATGTGTAAAGATTTGTTAGGTGGTACTAAAGTACAGATGTATAGGTTGGAAGACAAACATTTTTATTACCGAGAAAATTAAACAACCATGTGATTTAAGAACTCTTTAAAAATTGGTACCCAACTTTAAATCCTAGCACTCAGGAGTCAGGCAGTCCAGTTTCAGTGAGTTCAAGGCCAATTTAGTCTATATAATGAGTTCCAGATCAGCCAGGACCACATAGTGAGACCCTGTCTCGTGGTGGTGGTGGTGGTGGTGGTGGTGGTGGTGGTGGTGGTGGTGGTGGCAGTGATAGGATTAGGAGAGATGGCTTCATGGGTCAGACTGCTTGCTATAAAAGCAAGAGGATCTGAGTTCAAATCCCTAGAACCTATATAAAAGCCAGACATGGCTGTATGTATGTGCAACCTCACCTTTGTAGGAGATGAGGACAGACGATCCTAAGACCCTCTGACCAGCTGTCCGAGCCAAAAGAGCAAGCTTTGGATTCATTGAGAGACTTAGGAAACTAGATGGAGAGCAAGAGAGAAGATACCCTGTTCATTTCTGGCCTCTGCACATATGTACATAGGAAACACACATGCACATGCCTAAACAAAAAGGAATGTTGTCCAAAACTTTTCTTTTTTTACATTTGTGTATTTATGTATTTATGTATTTGTGTCTGTGTCTCTATGTGCACATGTAGAGGTCAGAGGACACTTCACATGACTCAGTTCTAGTTTTCCACCATGTGAGTTCTTGGGATTGAACTCAGGTTGTCAGGCTTGGCAAGAATGCCTTTACCTACTGCGCCATCTTTCTGCTCCACGGCTGGGAATTTGAGTACAGTGGCACATGGCTGTAACCCCAGCGCTTGGGAGACAGAGGGAGGTGGAGTGCCACAAGCTGGAAGTCAACCTGGTGTGTGTAGTGAGTGCCAGGCCAGCCAGGACACAGTAAACCTTGGCCTGAGGGGTGGGGATAACAGCAAGGAGCAGAAGTATAATGCAGGGCTAAGATTTGTGATCAGTGTGCATGAGGCCCCACATTCCACCTCCTGAAGGCCCAGTGCACACCCATGCACTCACCAGAGAGAAGGACCAACAATGAGAGTTGGGATTGTGGTCAGTGGTAAAACACTAGAAGGATTCTCACTAAAGAGAAAGGGGGTGGGGAAGACATCTCAGGTGGCAGACTATACACAGCCGAGTTCACTTCCCAATTCTCCTGGTTCAGACTTAGAATCCCAGCACAATGAGAGAATGACAGGAGAATCAGAAAGTCAAGGCTAGACCAGGCTGTCAGACCCTGACTCAGAAAAGAAAAGAACAAATCAAGAAAAGGGTGCTTACAGCCACCAATGTCTGGCATTGTTCAGAGCTTCTCATGGACACAGTTAATAAAAAACAACAGCAAAACCTGACATAAATATCTGAAAGGAAGAGGCAAGTTCATAACATGTGGCGTCATAACATCATGTATGTATCAGACATGATGTTATGTCTGATACACCAGGAAAATTAAATGGTAAAAGTTAGAAACAAACTCATTAAGATGGTATATATAAAACCAAGCCATTGTGCTCTGTGTACACAGTGGCCCATGAGGACCTGAACTAAATGGGGTGGGGCAGGACGAGCTGAGGGCCAGCATGAATGAGCCCTTGTTCAGTCACTGGCACCACAAGTGACACGCAGCCAGGTGTAACGGTCCTAGCCTGAAATCCCAGTACTCAGAGGTAGAGACAAGAAGACCAGGAGTTCAAAGCCAGCTTGGGGGATAATGAAACCTTACATATACATTCATAAAGGGAAAAAATAGGAAATGATTTCTCTTTGGGGCAGGCTTTTTGCTCTGGCTTTGTAATCCATGCTTGTCCCTGACTTTGAACTCCCCTGCCTCAACCTCCAAATACTGAGGTTCCAAGCATGTGCCATACTCAGCTCTTTGTGTTCTTCTTCTTCTTTTCTTTTTTTTTAACTTTATTTTTGAGACAGTTGCCTTTACCACAAACTGGCCTTGAATTCCTTTTTTTTTTATTCAATATATTTTTTATTTACATTTCAAATGATTTCCCCCTTTCTGGTCCCCCACTCCCCGAAAGTTACATAAGCCCCCTTCCCTCCCCCTGTTCTCCCATCCACCCCATCCCACTTCCCTGTTCTGGTTTTGCCCTATACTGCTACACTGAGTCTTTCCAGAACCAGGGGCCACTCCTCCATTCTTCTTGTACCTCATTTGATGTGTGGATTCTGTTTTGGGTATTCCAGTTTTCTAGGCTATGGCCTTGAAGTCCTAATCCTCTTATTCCACTTTCCAAGTACTGGGATTACAGCTGCACCACCAAGCCTGACTTTCTTTACATATTTTAGAATGACAAGATGATATCAAAGTATGTTTAAAATCATATAAAATAACCAAGAATAAAGCTTAATATAGTTCTGAAAGTGAAGAAGAGTATTGAATTTTACCAGATGTTAAAACCTGTTAAAAAGCTAAGAAAGTGGGCTGGAGAGATGGCTCAGCGGTTAAGAGCACGGACTGCTCTTCCAGAGGTCCTGAGTTCAAATCCCAACAACCACATGGTGGCTCACAACCATCTGTAATAGGATCCAATGGATGCCCTCTTCTGGTGTGTCTGAAGACAGCAGCAGTGTACTCATCATGTACATAAAATAAATAAATAAATCTTTCAAACAAACAAAAAAAGCTGAGATAATTGATGGTTTGTTTCTAGGGGCTGGCCAAATGGCTTCTGGGTAAGAGCACTTGCTGTCCGGCCTTGACAACTTGAGTTCATTCCTTAGGACCACATAGTGGAAGGAGAGAACTAACTCCTGCAACTTGTTCTCTGACCTCCATCCATGCATCCCCACACGAACATGCATAGATTGAAAAAATTCTCTAAAGATGGTGGGGGTGCGCAGTCAGGTGCAGGTACATTGTGTGTAGAGCCTGGAGGTCAGCCTTTGGTAGTTGGTTGTTCTTAGTTTTTTGAGGCAGGGTCTCCCTAGGAGCTAGGGCTTGCCATTGGCTAGGATGGCTGTCTCTGCCCCTCCCTGCTGAGATTACAAGGGGAAACTAGCACACCCAGCTGGGTACAGTCCAGCTGCCCAGAGGGGGCTCTACTGGTAGATTTTCCTCTCTCTTTCTCTCTCCCTCCCTCGTTTTTCTTTCCTCCTTCCCTCCCTTTTTCTCCTCTCCCACCACTCCCAAAGACTTAAATGTAGGAAAAGCATAGGAAAGGAGAGGAAGAAAGAAAATCCATCAAAGTTCCAAATAGAGTGTGGGTAAAATTTATAAATTTCTGAGCATTGAAGAACTAAGAAAAATCTAATGTCAGAAACTACAGCAAAGGACTCAACTGTTTAATATACATAAAAGTAAGATAAACATGAAAGACAATGGAGAAAATTGATGAAAAGTATAAAGTTTGTTACAAATGAACTGGGGGTGGGGTATGACTCCGTGGTAGAGCATTAGTGTTGCACTTGTAAAGCCGTGGACCGGACCCTCAGCCCTGGGGAGGGTGTCGGGATGGGGAGGGGTTTGGGAAGGTGAGCTCTAAGCCTTATTAAGTACACCACTGAGTACAAAACCTCTCCTTTCTTTTACCCTAGGCTATTTAAAGTCATTTTGTCTTAGATTTTCTTCCTTGTAATTCTGTCCTGTGTGGTAAGGTACTAGGTGGTAGGACACTTAGTGTTTTGAAGTGTGTACCCTGATGAGCATGTACGACTACTTTAAAGAGATTAAAGTGCATTAATAGCTTGTATTGAGACTGGCTGTTGATTTATTTCAGGATTACACACACGAATTCCATAAAACCAAAGCAAACTTTGTGGCAATACGGGAAAGGGAGAATCTCATGGGATCAGTACGAAAAGATATTGAGTAAGTTACCTTTCATGTTATTGTGTACAATGTTTATGTGGATTTAGGCAGCATCTGTGGTTAATTGCAAATTGAGTAGCAAAACCAGGACTTAGACTTTGGGGTTTCTGACTTTTCCATTTCATTTTCCTTTGAAGCTTCCTAAAGTATGTATAGGCTGACTCTACTTTGCCATCTCCCAGGCTTCCTATGAGCCCTCGCCAGTCTTGACTTCCTTAAGGCCAGCATGAGTGATTCCCTTCCTGTCCATACTAAGAATGAATGCCAACAACTGAAGATTCTATTTCCCTGTCCCTTGCTTCTCTCTCTTACATGTTCAGATCACTGTTAGCTTCCCTGACATTCTGAACTATGTTTGTATGGGGGCAGGAGTTTTTAGGATTAGTGTAGAATCAAAGCCTTGCAAGACTAAGGCCTCTCAGCATTTTATAGTGGTCTCAGTCCATAAGATTTGTTCTTTCTGTCCTCAGGGGCATAGGCTAGCATTCCACATATAGTGTTGTTTTTACAACTGACCTTGACTGGAGAAGTCAGTCATGATGCTGAAGATTTTCTGTCTTGTTTTTGTTTTCTTCAGGCATAAGTCAGGCTGGCTTTGGTTGTGGCCCTCCTGACTCTGCTTCCCGAGGACTGAGGTGGTAGGTAGCTTCCACCATACCTAGACAGTTTTTCCCATTTTGGACCATCTAATGAATGATATTACCATGGTCTCTCATTTGTGATAGCTTATGACACATACACTATATCAACTAGGACACGCACTCATCACAAGCTGGTATGTGTTATGTGTGCTCTGAGAAATGTTCCAAGAGACTCCCTACATAGCATTAGCAGGCCTGAAACCTGCGGAGAGTAAAGCAGACTGGCCTCAAACTCTGGTTCCTAAGAACTGAGAGGAAAAGCGTGCACTACCATGCCTAACCTATTATGTAATAGTTTTGTTGTTTGGTGTGTATAAGCCTTCTTTAATTTCTGTCCAGTTGCCTTTCATATACAATTTGGAGACTTCAGTCAGAACCAACAGAGGGCAGCCTTTAATGGCTATACATTTAGCTCTTCCACAGTTTGTGGGAGCCACTAGAATATAACCCTTTAGTTTCTGAAAAACTGTTGATAAAAATATATTCGTTCATTCATTCATTAAACCATTGTCTGAGTACCAACTATGAACAAGACATTCTGTAGATGGTCAGTGTGAAAACGACAGCTTAGCCTTGAGGAGTTTACCATCACGGTGCTGGAGGGGAGCTTGTTAGTGACTGGGGCCTAGTAATCCCTAAGTAGCCAGGGCTTGCCGGCGGCCTTGCTGGGGTAGTCTGTACTGTTTTTGCATTTTACACAGTCCTTTCTGTGGATTACCTTTTTGGTTCCACATTATTCTTTTGAAAGAGGCAGCTCTCATTAGGTCTTATTTTACAAAAGTAGGTGTTGAGAGGTTTTCTAAGATTATGTGGCTACATAATAGTGGTGCATAGACTTCCAAGTCATGTCATCTGCCTCGCCAGTCTCTCCTGTGTCTTGCATGCTGTCACTGTCTCTCAGCCAGACCTTCAGGTATTATAACATGACCCTGTTTTCATAGACATTGGTACAGTTTGGGAATTTAAAAAAAAAAATTGTTCTTAAAGACCAGTTGTGGTAGTGCATGCCTTTGACCTCAGCACTCAGGAGGCAGAAGCAGGCAGATTCCTGTGAGTTTGAGACCTGGTATACATAGAGAGTTCCAGGACAGCCAGGGCTACATGGAGAAACCCTGTCTCCAAAAAAAGAAAAGAAAAAAGAAAAGAAGGAAAGAAAATGTTCTTAATACTTACTAGTGAAAAGCAGGAAAATGAGATTATTGATGGAAGTAAGGGTCACTGTCTTAGTCAGGGTTTCTATTCCTGCACAATCATGACCAAGAAGCAAGTTGGGGAGCAAAGGGTTTATTGAGCTGACACTTCCTCGTTGCAGTTCATCACTAAAGGAAGTCAGGACTGGAATTCAAGCAGGTCAGGAAGCAGGAGCTGATTCAGAGGCCATGTTTCTTACTGGCTTGCTTCCCCTGGCTTGCTCAGCTTGCTCTCTTATAGAACCCAGGACCACCAGCCCAAAGGTAGTACCTCCCCACTTGATCACTAATTGAGAAAATGCCCCACAGCTGGATCTCATGGAGGCACTTCCCCAACTAAAGCTCCTTTCTCTGTGATAACTCCGGCCTGTGTCAAGTTGACACACAAAACTAGCCAGTACAGTCACCTTTGGTGATTGTAATGTGCTGATCCTGAACATGGAAATCCTGAAGCGTGCCAGGACTGAACATTTAGGGTGCAGTGTTCCTCAGGCTCGAGCCTGCGTGGCCCGTGCTGCTGTGATGGATGACGCTGGCTCAGTGGCTTCCTCCCTGTGTGCTGTGCGCTCACTAGTCTAAAGCTCCACTTCTGCTAGAGAAAATAATACGAAAGTTAGTACACAAAGGAAAAGTGAGATCCCCTGTTCAGAAGCTCAGGTTAGTTTGGTGAAAAACAGAAAACCCCTAAACCTAAACTGGAGAAACAAAATTCATCCTTTACATCTATGGTAGACGTTCTTGAGGGAAGTAAAAGCTTTATATTCTGGTTGTTTACTTGAAACTGTGGAGAACACAGAACTCTCCTCTGCTATCATTAGGGTCAGTGCCTTAACCTGACGTGGCAGCATTTTCTAAAAATGCTTTTGCTTTTTTGATGTTGCTCTAGGTCATATAAAAGTGGGTCTGGAGTAAACAACAGGAGAACTGAACTGTTTCTGAAAGAGCATGACCACCTTCGGAAGTAAGTACTACCTAGCTTGCTGATTCGTCTACCTGTAAAGACACTTCATCACAGGAAGGGCTCTGCTGCTGGGAATTCAGCCTGCTGTGAGGGGATTCAGTGGAAGTGGATGGCAGCTCATCAGCCACAATTAAATGATGCCGTCGAGGAGGTTCCTCCTCCCCTTTGCCTGTCTTCTCTTTTAACCAGCATACCGCTGTGCTACTGTTATCCCTACTGCAAGTTATTGCTGGTAACAACAGTAATACTGATAATTTATGTTTGAATGGGCTCTTACCACTGACCTTATTTAGAAACTTTATAAAGAGTAACAAGGCCAAATATCAAGTGCAAAAGAAACAAACAAACAACAACAAAACCAAGATTTCAGCAGAAAGTGGTCCAGTGAGGGATGTGTGCTTTAACACAAGACCCCCTCCCACTCCCGTGGCAGCCGGTTTTCTCCATGATTTTTTTTCTTGTTTGTGTTTTGTGGTAAAACTTAAGGATCAGAACAGTTGTCTCTGAGCTCAGCTTGTTAGCCGTTGAATGTCCATGCTAAATAGTCAATGTTAGGAATTAGTTTGCTATTTGCTACTGAATGTCATTAATTAGTTATCTGTGATAAACTTAAAGTACTGTTGAATTCATTTGCCTTTAAAGGCCACCATTCTAAATATAAACTGTTAAAATGAAGACACAAGTGACTACAACAGTAGCTCAGTAGTTAAGAGCACCAGCTGCTCTTGCAAAAGACCTGGGCTCCGTTCCCAGCATCTCCGTGGCAGCTCACAGCTGTCTGTCACACTAGTCACAAGGAATCTGATGCCTTCATCTGGCCTACACAGGCACCAAGCACACATGTAGGCAAAACATCCGTACACATTAAAATAAAATAAAAACAAAAACACAGAGCAGGGTATGGTGGTACATGTTTGTAGTCCTAGCTGCCTAGGAAGGTGAGTCACAGTGGTCGCCTTGACTCACCACTTCAAGACCACTTTGGGCAACAAGAGTAAGAGTGTATCTCTGTATACATGTTCCAACACATATACATTTACACACACACACACACACACACACACACACACACACACATATCAAAATCCTGTATGTGGGGTTAAAGAAATGAAGTCTTACTAGGCCAGTGCTCGACCTCTGAACTACTCACTTAGCCAATTCAGGTCTTTTTAGAAACTGTGATTCTAGTGTCAAAACTGGTTATTTTAGGATTCTGTTTTTTGTGTTTGCATGTATGTGTGCATGCATGTGTGTATATAAGAATGTAGAGGCCTAAGGTTGGAAATAATTTTCTCTCTTCCACTTCATTCATTAAGGCGGGGTCTCTCAAGTCCACGGCTCACCGGTATGGCTAGTCTTTCTGGCCACCTTGCACTGGGGATCCCTTTTGTCTTCGAGCTGAGGCTTGAATTACAGGCGTTCCCCTGCACCTCCCCAGTGTCTCTGGTGATCTTGAGGCTGATTGGCATGCTGGCATGGCAGTTATTGTAACTACCACACCATCTCTCCAGCTCCTTTATTTAAATTACATTTTATTTACCATTTTGTGTTTGCAGGGTAGTGTCATAGCACATACATGAAAGTCACAGAACAAGTTTTGGGAATCTGTTTTATGATTCCACCATGTAAACTGCAAGGATCAAACTCCTATGTGGTAGAAGGAAAGAACCAACTTCTATAAGTTGTCTTCTGACCTCTGCATGTGTGCTGTGACACATGCAGTGTACACACACACACACACACACACACGTGTGCTGCATGCATGCCTTCTGTCTGCAGAGGCCAGAAGAAGATGCTAGACAAAGAAGGTTGTGAGCCCCGGTGTGGGTGCTGGGAACTGGACTCAAGTCCTCTGCAAGAGCATCAAGTGCTCTTAACTGCTGAGCCCTCTCCAGTGCCTGATTTAAAATATAAAAAAATATTTCTTTTCTGTAACTGCTGGATTTATGTTCAGGACTTCTGCATTATTCTTATGAAATATAATGTAGTTTTCTATTCTGGAACTGTTTTTGTGGTTTTAATTCAAGTAAAACTGTATTTTAAGTGGCGTGGGTCGTGTCCTTTCTCTGTTTTCTGAAATAGTTTGTATGGGCTTAGTGTTGTTTCCTTCTTATGTATGTAGAGTTTATCAGTGAATCCATCTAGCTCAGGGTTTCCTTTGTGGTAGGACTTCCAGTTGTGTGGGTATTTGTAGGGTAAGAATTTGAATGTCCCTGAGCCAGTAGGTGGCTCACTGGAGTCAGCTCAGTGGGAGACACAAATCATCCTTTGCCAGAGGAGTTGGAGTGCTACCAGTGAGGATGTGATATGCGCAGGGCTCCAGTGAGTTTTAGCCAGCTGGTAGCATCAGTTCTGGCTTTCTGTTTTCTGCTAGACTACAACCTACACAGAGGCAGAGTGTGTGTAAACAGAACGTCACCCAGTCTACTTCCTGGAAGAGGTCTTACTTTAATACTCCCTTCTTCCCCCAATTCCCTCAAATGAGTTAGCGTTTCCTGGGCCTGTAGTGCCCTCCGTGTAGGGTTGGTCATCTTACTTTTGCTTCATGTCACTTTGTTTCTTTGCAGCCAGCTGTCTGCCACCTGGGCCTGTTTCCTTTCCCATAAATGTTGTAGTTAAAATTAATATCAATTGGGGGTTTCTATTAGATCATTTAGTTCCCAGATAAAAGACACCAAACTTTTATATTTATAATGAGCTTTAGACAGCACTGGAGTTGGGACAGATATCAACCATCTAAGCTATTTTATCTACTCCCCTGCTAATAGTTGAGATATAACTTGCCACATTCTACCTGGGCTCTTTTACTCCAACTGGCCAGCCCTCATGGCCAGTTCTTGTGGTCCCTTACCCCATGGCATCTTCCTCTCTCCTCCTCCTCTTCCTCCTCCTCTTCTTCTCTCCTCCTCCTCTTCCTCTCTCTTCCTCCTCCTCTTCCTCTCTCCTCTTCCTTCTCCTCTTCCTCTCTCCTCCTCCTCTTTTTCCTCCTCCTCTTCCTCCTCCTCTTCCTCTCTCCTCCTTTTACTCCTCCTCCTCTGCTCTGCTTGAGTCCCCAAGCCCTGGAACCAAAGCCCTGCCTTCCTCTCTTCTGCCCAGCTACAGGCCGTAGGCATCTTTATTAGTGAATCAGGGATAACTTGGGGGCAAGGTTACATAGCAGGCCTAGGTGAGGATGTCCTCATCCCTGAAGCAACCAGATTTTGGGGCCAGCATTTAGCATTACGATCCATAGCAATAGCCCAAACCTCAACGCACACGCCCCGAGATGTCCCTGTCATCCTCCTTGTGCTTTTGTTTTGTTTTATTTATTTATTTATTTCCCACCCTTCCACATAGCTTGTTTAGGTTCTGTGCTCACCTGTCCCTCCCTGTCTAACCCTCTTAACTCCCCTAGCCCACCCTTGCTATGACTTAACAAAGCTGCCTTTTGTTTCCCTGAAAGCACTATGTCAGTGGAACGCTTGGTCTGTCCTCCCTGCTGGACTCTCCTGGAACATGTTTCATGAGGGAGAACTTCGTCTGCCATAGCATGTTTGGATCTCTAACCCTGGTTGTGCCATTAACACTTAATGCCTAGGTGTTGTATGAATGAGTGGTTATAAACAAGGCTGTTAATTTTGTTTTCATGAATATACATCATACCCTAGAGTAGAAAACTTACTTGTTTCATTCAATTATTCTCTATTAAATACTTAATAATAACACACACAAATACGAAATTAACTTTAAGGACTATAGGAAATAACTATTCATGTAACCAGTTATCTTTTGCTTTGTAAAATGAATTCCTTGTGAAATCCTTTTGAAATTTTGAAATCTAGGGCTGGTGAGATTGCTTAGTCTAAGAGCGTTTGCTGCACAACCGTGAAGACTTGGATTTAGATCCTACCACCTGCAAGTCAGGTGTGTCTCTCATGTGCCTGTGACCCTGCACTGAGCACGGAGATAGAGGATCACTAGAGGGCTGGAAACACGAGCCCTGGTTCAGGGAGAGACCCTGCCTCAAAGGAATAGAGCAGAGAGTAGGAGAGGAGGTCACCTGACACCCTCCTGGCTTCATGTGTGCACGTGTACATGTACACATATGTGCATATGCTACATACAGTGGGGGGAAGGGATTTAAATTCTTTAGTAAGTTTCAAGCATTTATGTACTGATGAAATAAGAATTGAAGAGTATATAGGTCACAGTCTCATAACTGTTTAATAGTACAGCTTTTTCTAAACGCACATTTAATAGTGCAGCTTTTTCTAAACGCACAGTTCCTAATGTTTTGGTATTTGTCCCACACTTCACTGCCTTCCCTTGAGTTGTTTCTTTAAATTTTTATATTCATTTTAACAAGGAACCACCATGGCCTCATTTTATAGAGAATGGAAAGACCAGTTACTCTGAAAGTACATTGCATGGCTTCCCGCTTTTCCACTTTTAGAATGGAGTGAGAGCTGTATTATGTATGGATGAGTGCTGTTGAAGTTATTTTATAAAGTTGAAAGTGTTCTAAAATTACAAAGAGTTTATTTCCGGTACAGAACCATTGTACAGAGCTTGCTTGTCATGCTTAAATAAGATGGGCTACACTATCTAGTTGATAACTTTTTTGTTCTCGTTCTGTTGACCTCCTATCAGTTAAGACTGAGAATGACCACATTAACTATTTGTGTTACTTTAGGTCTAACCATGTCTATGAATGAAGAATTATTTTATTGCCTTTACATGTTGATTATTTTTCATATGACATTACAAGCTTTTGTTTAGGGTTTTGACATTTTAACTTTAAATTTTACCATCCTCGTCATTTGTATAGTCTAAAGTTTTTTGCAGAAATATTTTAGGTAGGCTTGTTTTGTTTGAGACATGGTCTTGTGTATCCCAGGCTAGCCTCGAACTCACTGAGGGTCAAAGACCTAGAACTTCTGATCTTCCAGCCTAGACTTTCTGAGTCTGAAATTATAGGTGTGTGCTTCTGTGCCCAGTTATGTGGTACTGGGGACTGAACCCAGAGCTTCATGCATGCTTGGTTGGTAGTCTGCCAACCTAGCTGTGTCACCAGTAGACTTTCTCTTTCCTTTTTGAGACAGGGTCTCACTGTGTATGTAGTCCAGGCCGGTCTAGAACCCACGGAGATTTGAGCCCAGGTCCTCTGCTTTGTTTGTGTGCTGCTCCTCACAGTGAGTCTGACAGCATAGAGTGCACAGCATCGCTACAACAATGCATGTGCAATTCATGTCAGCCCTTTGTGCATATGAGAATATAGCACATGAGTCAGACTGACAAAAGTAAGCATTGGGTCTGTACAGAGAGCTCAGCCGTGTAAGGCCAGGCTCACAACTGAAAGGCAAGGAAAGTGAGTACTAAAAGAGAAAGGGACTTTGAAATGTGAGCAGGGGTGTGTGCTGCTTCAGTGCAAGGGTTGCAAGTGTGCCCCACACCACAGCTGCATTGTGTGTGATGTGGGTGCTAGGGATGGAACTCAGGTTCCTGTGCACACAGCAGGCACTTTCCCGACAGAACAACTCCTGCCCCCAATTTAATTTAATAGAAATTGAAGTACTTTTAATGTTGAGATTGTCTTAGTAAAATGAAATTCCAACTCTACTAATAGACCGTGATCATTTTTTAAAAACTATCATAATATGGTAACCTTTACAATAAGCAATGGCTTTATCTCTAAAGTTTTTTTGAGATAACTTTTTTTGAGAGGTGGCTTACCAGTTAAGAGTGCATACTGCTCTTGCAGAGGATTGGAGTTTGAGTTTCCATCTCCCACGTTAGAGTCCACAACTGCTGGCTGGTAGGACCAACTAGAGGAGAACCAATAATAAATATAGTTAAAGTATAAAAATAAGTCTCTAAAAAGGTTTAATAAGTATCACAGAACTCATGTTATATAATGGTCAGGTATAACATCTCTGAGTGAAATGATTTAAAATCCTGGCATTTAAGGACTTGATGTTCCCTTTCTTGAGTATTTATGAACTCGGTTAACTCATGCAGTTTTGTTGAAATAGACATGAATGAATGTTACATGCTGTGGGGCTGCTGTCAGTCGGCAGTGAGACTCACGTGCGTGAGTGAGTCTCATTCACTCTCTGGACAGCAAGGTTACGTCAGCCTTCTCTCTACGTTCTTATTTGCTGCTTCTTGTTATTCACGTAGTGGCTACAATAGAAAAACTTATGCACATGCATACATGGTCTTTGTTTTTGTGTGTACATGTATGAACTAATTACCTCAAGGAAAAACGCCATAGGCAGAGAGAAATGTTTACAAAATACACATTTGATAACAAGTATTAATAATTGCTAGGACCACACACCAGGCAGCTAAAAAGAACAAAAGTTTTAGTCTGGCTCATGTTTCAGAGATGCCAGTTCATTTTGACAAGAAGGACACGGTGGTGGTTGAACCTGGGACCTGTATATTGAAGAAATCCTACAGACTATCAGTAACCACAGGCTTTGAACTGTGCAGTGGTTGGTAACTAGGGGTGGAACTGATACCCGATGTGAGGGCATCATCGGGTATTTCCTCCTTAGAGATAATTTGTCTCAAGTGGTCTAGTTATTTACAAAGGTAAAATAAATGCCAAAAGCACAATGACCTGGTTAGCCAAGGATGACCCTTGAACTTCTTCTGATCCTCCTGCCTCCACTGAGTTTATAGGTTTTCCTTACAACTGGTTTACAGTTAGGAGCTATTATATACAGCTCATTTTTCTTTATTTTGAAATAAAATAAATAAAATCTGTTTTCGGTGACATACAACTTTTTTTTTTTTTTTTTTTTTGAGACCTGGTATTCTGTGTACCTCTGGCTGTCCTGGAATTTGTTCTATAGACCAGACTAGCCTCAAACTTACAGTGATCTGCCTCCCAACTGCTGGGATAAATAGGTCATACGCCCAAATGGCACATGACTTTCCTAAAGAAAGACTTCAGATGGAGATAGTGTCATAATGTGGGATATAAAATTATGATTATAAAAATATGTGTATGTATACTGCTGTGGAAAACTTATAAAGATTATAAGGATTACTTCAGTGCTAATCCTGATTGTTGCTTTATTAATGCTAGAAATATCTGTTACTTGTTTATTTGTTCATTTATTAAGCATTTAATGAGCATCTCCTGTGTGATAGGTACTGTACTAGACTCTGGGGAATCAAAGATGCATGAAAGTCGTTCTCTACCCCTGGGACCCACGCCGCTTAGAGGAGTAGTAAACAAGTATGCCTCCCTCTGAGAGAGCGTGTTTGCAAGTCTTAACTGAGAATTTAGGTGAAAACCTTTTCTGTCTCTGTAGCACAGTGGTTCTCAGCCTTCTTGATGCTGTGACCGCTTAACGGTTCCTCATGGTGGAGTAACCCCCAGCTATAACATTATTTTCACTGCTACTCCAAAATATAATTTTGCTACTGTTATGAATTGTAATGCAAATATCTCATATGCAGATGGTCTTAGGTGACCCCTGTCACAGGGTTGTTTGACCACCAAAGGGGTCATGACCCCCACACAGGTTGAGAACCACTGCTTGTAGCATACTATCTGAAGTACTTAATGCTGTAACTCCTTAATAGTTCCTCATGTTGGGGTGCCCCCCCCAGTATTACCAAACGAGTTGATGTGAGGGCATGATATGGAGAATTAGTTTCGCCCCGTATGCACAGGTGCATCTGGAGAAGCTTCATAAGGACGTAGCTTTCCAACTAGACTTTGGGAGAAGTAAGTGGTTCAGAATTATGAGGGGCTGGAGAGAAAGCTGCTCTTCAGAGGACTGCTTTCATTCCCAGCTCAGGGTCTGACGCCCTCTGGTGGCCACCACAGGTACCCGTATGTGCTCAGCACACACATAAACAGACACTTAAAGGTTTTAGAATAAAAGGAGAGCCTACCCTAAAGAGCAGCTAAAAACCACCGTAGTGCCCTGATGTAGAGCAAGCCTACGTCTAGGCTGCGCATGTGCACGACGCTTTGCTTGGGTCATCTCTTGTGAGCGTTAGGACTAGACAGGTCCGTGAGCCGGGTTCAGGCAGCCTCACGCTTGAACCTTGACCGTACTGTAGGTTGGGCAGAAGGGGGAAAAATATATATATACACACACACACACATTTATACATATATATGTTTATCATATTTCTAGTTAGTTCTTACTCAGTATGAAAGAGGATTCGAAGCCAATTAGAAGGTGCTTCCTTATTGTTTTATAGAATGTTGAAATTCATCTGGTTTTAAAGGTTTTCAGGCCTGTTTGCTTACTGTTGGTTTTGTTTGTTGGAGAAAAGGTCACAGTATGCAAGCTGGCCTTGCAGTCCTTATGTAGCTTAGGATAGCCCTAAACTTCTGATCTTCCTGACTTTACTTTCCAAGTACTGGGGTCACAGGCACATGCCACTACTCAGTCTATACACCCTACCAACTGAGCCACCCTACCACTGACCTGCATCCCCAGCCTTCAGTGCTTTCAGATATTCATATAACAGAAAATAAGTAGAAGCTTTGTAACACGCCACTTCTGTTAAACACACCTATTGACTCTGAATTCTTATTTTTCCTACCAAAATGTTTGATCAAAATACTTATAAGTAAGCCAGGCATGGCGGAGCATGCCTGTATAGTGAGTCCCAAGACATCTGCCTTTTAATCACTGTCTTTGTTACTTTTTAAATTCTTAATTGTAGAACTTATACAAGGTATTTTTGGCATTCTTATAGAACTCATCTTTACTGAACTTTATATCACTAAACCAAAACCTCGGTGTTCTGTTTTATAAACTAACAGAGTAATTGACTCTTGGAAGGAAGTGTCTGGGGTAGTGCACATATTTATTTCTTGCACTCCAAGTCACATGCAGTGTCTGGAAGCTGGCTTCTGCGCTCGCTGGTGTTTAGTTGCCCCTTACCAAGCTCAGCTCTGGGTACATTTCTCCTGGACTAGCTGTTTCTTATGTGGTGTGAGGTGTTGGACATACGCACTCTGCAGGGCAGAGGTGGAGAGTCATTGACTGTGTTCACATTTGTAGATTCTAAAGTTTAAGGAACTGAGATCTAGTTTAGTTTTTTTTTTTTTAAAAAAAAATAAAATAAAATAAAAACAAGCCGAGTGTGGTGGCACATGCCTTTGATCCCAGCACTTGGGAGGCAGAGGCAGGCGGATTTCTGAGTTCGAGGCCAGCCTGGTCTATAGAGTGAGCTTCAGGACAGCCAGGACTACACAGAGAAACCCTGACTCAAACAAACAAACAAACAAAACAACAAACAACAGCAACAACAAAAAACTATTTCCCCAAAAAGGAAGGAACTCTGACGTTTGAAAGATACTAATTAGAAGCATCAGAACCTCGCCTGCCACCTGTCTCAACAAGTTAGTTATAACTCTTACCTTTTGAATGGATAATGGTGACTATTTTGAGTTATCTAGATTTAACTTTCACTCCTTAATGCTATCATTAAAACTAGCCAGAGTTTAATAGGGAATGTCACACACACACACACACCCAGAAGATTTAAGCTGAGAAATAAAAGCAAAATGTAAATTACTTCATGTATGGCTGAATTAGTTTCAGAGTTCAGGATTTTTCTCTAGATGCTCTAAAAATAAAAATCTTAATTCTATATACAGAAATGGCTATAGAATTTATACACATAGAAAAATAAGAAATGCTATTAAGTATATGTTTAGTAATTCAAATTTTTAACTTCCTTTTTCAGCTCTGACCGTCTGATAGAAGAAACCATAAGGTAGGAGTAGTTTTTGTGTATTTCACAGCTGCATTTGCACACTTAGTGATTAGATCAAGCCAGCCCTGCTTACTAGGGTGAAGGTCAAGTCATGCTCCTTAAGGGATGACAATTTTACTAGATAGTAATGCATCTCTGCTGTGACCTTACTTTCTAAGGGCATTTAATCTTCTTAGTAATAGGTTCATGAGATAGACTTTGATCAGTAGATTCCTTCTCCCAAACAAAAAAGAAATTATGGGATTTGCCTATGATCGCATGGCTAATAACTAATATTGAGGACTCGGATCCCCTACTTAGAGTCTCTAATATCTCTGGGGCAAGAACATTTATACCGAGCCACTGCTCTGAGGCAGTGATGGCTTAATGGTCTTGCCTGCCACCAAATCTGACCACCAGATCCTTGGGACCTACTTGGTGGAAGGAGAGAACCAACTCTCAACAGTCGTCCTCTGGCGGTGCACGAGCATTGTGGCTGCACACACGCACTCATGCACACAAGGCAAGTTAGTTTTTAAAAATAGGTAATTATGTTTAGTTCATAATAGTAGTAAGAAATCTGGAGTTCCAGTAAGCATATTTTTGAAGCATTATATATATGAAGCTTACATTTTATCTCTTAAGTATTTGAAACTTGAAATAGCAGCCTACATTTCACTCAGCGCAACTCCAGATGATGGGGTAGATAGGAAAGTATGTCTAGATAGACTTTATGTGGTACTGGAAATCATGCATATTCAACAAGGTAATAACTTAATGTAATATTCAGTCTCCAAGGAACACAAAGTGCTTTGTACAAATTATTTTTTAATGCCTATCCACTGTGAGTCAAGTGCACATGAGATAATGATGATTCTCCTTCAAAAACCAGAGGCCTGTATGGCTCAGAGATTGTCCTTACTACAAGCTGGAATTCTCTTAAGACCATAAAGACCCTTGTTGTAATTTCAAGCAGAATTTGGTCAATTTTCATTTCTTCTGCTGCTTCTATGCCTCCTCGTGCTTTCAAAAGACCCTCTGGCTAGCCAGATATCATGGTTCATGCCTACACTCGCTGTGGCCTCAGTTCCTAAGCAATGGCCTGGATCTAGGATTGTCATGACACTCCGCCTGGCCTTCATCACTGCCCCTCTTTTAAGGGACTGACCATTTACAATACCACCAGTGTGTGTGCACGTTAGTGAGACAGAACTTCCTTCACCTTCCTTGGCCAGAGCCCCACAGATAGCTTTCTGGGCCCTCTTGGCAGCGTCATGAAGGATAGGCTCATTCTTCTGCTCCCTTTATGTCACCTGTTTGCCTGTCGGTAACTCTCCAGGTCCTTTCTTATCTTCAGTGACCATTTCCTGACCACTTGTTAGACAGCCACTCCTTGGTTTTTCCAAACAGCCGTTGCCAAACTTGCGTCTTTCTACTAATGTTCTTTGAGGTCACTGGCTTCCCAGGATGTTTTCTGATGTTTTTGTTGCTGGGTTGTTTTTTATTACTTCAGTAAATATCCTTCTATGTGCCTCCTTACACATTCATTGTATTCTCAGTAGTGAAATTATTCTGAATAATTGTCATTCCTCTAGCATCTCTAGATGAAAACACCTGGCAGCATATCCTGTGAGGCTCAGCCCATCCCGTGTGTGTTCATTTGCCCATGAACGCCCAGCAGCTTCTCACCATGGGTGGCCTAGGTGTCTGTCCCCTCCAGGAGCTGAGCATCTCACCAGTAGCCAGCCTGGAAGCCCCTTGGCCTCTAAGTCCCACTACACGCACAAGAGCCAAGGGAACAGAGTTCCTTTCCTCAGCCCAGGACTGCCAGGTCCACAGGCTCCCACTGTCAGGCTCCAGGGCTTTCCTGTGGGTCTCTTGCTTGAGAAGGTTTATGTAGCCCCTCTGGCTGGCTGTCTTCCCTAGAGCTTCCAAGGGAACCAGAGTGAGGGCTTTTGTTCTGGACACTCCACGGAAGAAAATGTGTCTAAGGTGCACTAGGAAATTGTATCTAGTGAACATTTCCCCCAATTTCTGGGACTCTTTTGTTTTGTTTTGTTTTGTTTTTTGTTTTTTGAGACACAGGGTTTCTCTGTGTAACCCTGGATGTCCTGGAACTCTGTAGACCAGGCTGGCCTTGAACTCAGAAATCCACCTGCCTCTGCCTCCTAAGTGCTGGGATTAAAGGCATGCAGCACCACTGCCTGGCTAGGACTCTTTTTAAAATAAGTTTTAGAGTATCTTTTATTCTTTGACTATTTCAAACAAGTATAATAATTCTTGATCATATATATCCAAAACTGCCCCCTTTGCATTTTGTACGTTACTATCTAAAGCACGCTCCTGCATGTTACTTATCAAAGTGGACGCTGACCCTACTCTAGGATCCTACTGTCCGGACGGACCATGTAAATACCTGACTGGAAGTGACAACAGAAGAGGGTCAGCTCAGTCTCAGCAGGTCGTCAGCGTGGCCTGTTCTGTAGAAGCCATTCTGCCCCTCCCACAGCATGATTAGTGAATCCCAAGATCTGCCTTCTAAGTCTTCTAGAATTCTTAATCCCCATTTGTTTATATGTTGAGAGCTGGTTGAATGTGGATGTGACTTGGGCCCCTTTCTTATGGTCATGATTTTTTTAATGGTTGTTTCTTTGCTTTCCTCTTAACAGTTTTTCCTGATTAAAATTATTTTAGTGTTTGTTTTTTTTTAAGCCATCAAAGAAGCTTGGTAATGTACGGTTTGTCTCTTAATGTTTCATTCCATTTGCTACTTTGAAGACAACCTGAGATGGCTCATAACAAGACCCCTGTGTAGCAGTTATATCAGAAACAGACAGAGGGAAAGTGGCTGGGCGGGGATCCGAACCCATTTCCTGCTGATCCCAGATCAATGGGTTGCTCACTGTAGCTTTCTGTTTGCTTTTAGAGGTGTGAAGAACTGAACTGGTAGTGCCTCTGTGCCAACTCAAATTGTCTCTTTTCTCCCCTCTTGAAGCATTGCTATGGCAACAAAAGAGAATATGACTTCCCAGAGAGGAATGCTCAAGTCAATTCACAGCAAGATGAACACTCTGGCCAGTATCCTTTGTAGAGTGTGGGTGGGTGAAGGGCTGGTTCTTTCGGTTCTCTGTTTTATTGGGTAGAGGTGTGCGTCATGAACACTGGTAGTGCACTTAGCAGTCGAATTTTGTGGGGACTTCCTTACTTTGTGATAAACTTACGTTTAATACCATTTCTAGAGAGCAGCTCACCAGAGATTTCATTATAGAGATTTATATTTATAGAAGTGTTCATAAATTATTTTAGTCCACAGTAGTATTCCCTGGGTGTGTTCATAACCACCCCGCCTAACTGTGGCTTAATTGCCACTTTGGAGGCTGTCAGTCACAGGTACCTGGAAGGGGCGGGGACACTTTGGTGTGCTGTACCTGTTGGTAGAATGTAACTACACCGTCCCAGGGCAGAGGAGAGGCTCTGCTTGTCAGGTGTGACCTCTGCTTTAAAATTTTAGCTTCTCAACTTAAAAATAGATAGGATTAGGCCAGAGAAGCTCGGGGTCGGGTTCTTCCACATGACTGTGAGGAAGAACTTGTGATTCTCAAAAGATGAATATCATCTGGACCATAGTAATTTAAGGGCACTTTTATCCTGATATCTAATTGCCTAAGAAAAAGAATATTGCTTGGCATTTTTCAATCCTTTGTCAATGTTGTTAGTCTAGTGTAAAAGCACACATCCCAAGGCACGTATGCTCACACATGCTGGGCAGTTTACACAGCACTGCCCTATCCACACCACATTCTCTCATCCCATAAAGGGAAGAGAGTGGGAACTTTTTGATTTTTTTGCAGATAAAGAAGTAGACTTAAAAAAGCAGCCTGGCCCAAATCCATGGGTCCAGGACAATTTGGCAAAGTGGAGATTCACATCTTAAATTCCCATGATCTTTCTTTCTCTGTGTGCATTGCAAGTTTATGAGGCATACATGTGGAAGTCAGAGGACACCCTCAGACGCCAGTCCTTGTCTTCCACTTGCTGTGAGACAGAACTTACCCCAGGCTAGCTGGCCCTTAAGCTTCTAGGGCAACTCCTGCCATCTCCCCATAGGAGCATGAAAATTACAGGTGCTTGTACTGTGCATTGACATTTTACAGGTGTCCTGGGAACTCGGTTCCTCATGCTTCTATAGTGAGCACTTTCGTCCACTGAGTCATCTCCCCAGCCCCCAGTATATTTTCCATAAAATCATCCTTCTGTCCTGCTAGCCCCGTTTCTCTCCTTGTCACCCATGTGTGTTTGAATCTCCAGGACTCACATACGGACAATAAATAGAACACAGGGAGACCAAGACAGACCAAAGTACAGAAACGATCAATGTCCACCTTGGTGAGCCAGTGAGCTTTACTGTAGTTACTTCCAGGGCATGGATGTGGGGTGACGTACAGGAGCAGAAATGACTCAGATGGCTGCATCACCAAGGCCCACTCCAGCATGGGTCACAGCTCACAAAAGCTGCAGAACCTGGACACGGTGCACAACCAGCAAGCAGCTCAACAGTTCGGAGAGTCTTTTTCAAGTGACAGTGGTCTAAACCTCCTGCAGGTTGCTGGTCTGGTTTTAAGAGTCTTCTTTCAACTTGGCTTGTTTGAGACTACTTTCGTGTTAGCTCTGCTTACTCTGGCAGGGAGGGGTCTACTGAATCTGGTCAGTTTCAAGGACTTCCTGAGGCAGCTTTGAGTGCTTTAGCTCCCTACAAAATGGGATGTTTCAACCACAGTGAGACCCTTTATCAAAAGTAAAAACAGAAGTAGCACTGGATAGTTAGGTTAGTTTGCATACTGGTTGAAACTGAGTTGTCCATTCACTTTTGTTCCATTGTGTTTTTGTGCCTTTCCTCCCTGAAAGTGTCTGTTCCCTAAGCCCCAAGTCTTCCTAAAGGAGCAGTATCCCCAACCCTAGCACAGTGCCTGCTACAGATAAAGCACTCATCGTTCCAAAAGAGTATGTGTGCTCAGGGCCTAAAAGACAGCTCATGGCACAGTGCCTGCCATACAGTCATGGGGACCTGGTTTGGTGTCATGTCAGTGTAACCATCAGCAGGACTCTGCTGTTTCCCATGTCTCCTCCCTCTCTTCACGGACCTTTTGTCTCTGTGTTAGCCTGGCCCTCAGCAACAGGATCTCTCCTTGTGATGACAGAGATGGTTGCTACACAGCTTGAAGGCCATAGGAAAAGCATAAGCTTTCCAACAGTTGTCACCAAGGCCCAACCTAAACCAGTGCCCATGTCTAGCTTAGCCATTAGCCAAGGGATGGCTGTTTTACTGTAAGTATAGATGTTTCTGACTGCTCACTCCTGAGCTAGACTATTAGAAATAAGGGAGGGACGGTCTGCACGTGAACTGAGCGAGTGTGCCCACCACAGTCTAGGTCTCCTGAGGCCACAACTTTGTTATTTTATTTTTTCATCTCTTTCTTTGTGTATGTGTGTGTGAGAGAGGGGGTAGCTGGAGTTATGGGTAAACTTCCCAGTATGGGTTATGGGCTGTGGGAAACAGAACTTGAGTCTTCTGGCAGAGCAGCAAACATTCTTCTGAGCCTGGGAGAAAATATCAGCTTAGAACCCCAAGACCAGGTTCTCAGACCAAAGGAGAGTTATTTTCCCCAGAGGGACAGAGGACAAAGAATAAGAGACACAGACAAAAGATGGAGGATAAGGGCAAGGAGTGGGGAGTGAGGGCGAGGGGGCGGGTGTCTGTCCTGGAATGGAACAGACGACTGCCTCTGGATGCCCAGAGCAGATGGCGGTTTGCAAAGGTAAGCCATGGGAAACCCCATCCTAGGGTGAGGTGTCTGATTGAATTGGGCGTCTTAATTAGGTGAGCCCAGGGGCGCTTTCAGTTGCTGCATTTAATATGTTGATAGCTGGACCTTGGTAGTCAGCCTCAGGAGAGCAAGTGGCCGAGTAAGGGAATAAGTAGCCCCTGGTGGCGAGCTCAGGACTGTGAGCCAACGTTCTTGGCAAGGCAGAGGGGATCAGGGAGAAGCGCAAGGCCTGCCAGAGCCGGGTTTACCCTGCTCCACTGGCCGGAGTCCCTTCAAACCATCTCTCTAGCACAGTGATAAAATTTTATATCACCAAAGGATATTTTATACCTGATTTAGACAAGAAAAAGTGAAGGATTTTTTTTCTGTAGAAAAGTTTTTGCTTTGTAAAAGGTTTGTCTCTTCTGTTCTTGTGTACTGATCCTGATTTTTAAAAACTGTTTCTCAGATGTCCCTTTTTTTTTCCTTCAGAGCTACACTAATGCCAGTAGCATGTGTTCTAGACACTGAGGACATTTAGAGTCAGGATCGTATAGCGCATAGACTCTGTAGAGCCAGAGGGGACACACACTGGCCTTCCTCAGGGAGGGACGTGGTCATGGGTCTTTTTGAACCTGATGTAATGTCTCCATCAATAAAGAAGGACATCGTCACAGAAAGGTTTACCAGTGAAGCAGCTTTGGTCTCCACGTGCAGGGAGTGTGTTCATGGCTTGACACACTAAAATGTGGGTGGGATGTTACCAGTCCAAAATGGAAATCTTCCTAATCCTCCACACTCCTCCCTCCCTCCCTCTCCCTCACTTTCCCACTTTCCCTCTCTCTTTCTCTCTCTGTCCCTCCTCCCCCCCCCCTCTCTACACACACACACACCACACCACACCACACCACACCACACCACACCACACACACACTTTGGTTTTGGTTTTGGTTTTGTTGATTTCAAGACAGGATTTTTTTTGCGTACCCCCGACTGTCCTGGAACTCACTTTGTAGACTAGACTGGCCTCAAGTTCATAGAGATCTGCCTGCTTCTGCCTCCCTGGTGCTGGAATTAAAGGTGTGAGCCACAGCAATTTCCCTTTTCTTTGTTCCCTAAATAGAGCACTCCAGCACTTCCCTGCTACAGTGTGCTGGCCGCAGCAAGGGAAAGTGTCTGAGTGAGTCATCAGTGCGGAGCCCTGCCTGGGGTTGAGAGAACCTGGTGTTCTTCGGAGCTTCTGAGGAGAGGATGTGGGTGGAGCCCACTCACACCCAAGCCCAGGAGCTCCAGTGGATCCTAGCGGCTGTTGTTATTTTCTCCACTGACTCCCTTCCCATTGTTCTGACCGCACCATCCACAGACTGGGTGGACAGAGTCTCCCAGCTGGGATGCAGGTTGTTCCTCTCTCGTCCTTGGCTGTTTATGGACTGCACTGATGACTGTTTGTGATTCCTGTAACTTTTCATTAAAGAGGCCTCTCTCAAGTATGACCTTAACCAAGGTTTCCCAAAGACCGCTTTCCCGCCGTGAACAGCCTGATACAAAGGATCAACCTCAGGAAGCGGCGTGACTCGCTGATCCTTGGAGGTGTCGTTGGCATCTGTACCATCCTGTTGCTGCTGTATGCCTTCCACTGAAAGCACAGCCCCAGGACTCTGCCCACCACCTTCATGGCCTGATCTAGAGTGGGGAACCTGCGAAGGAGAAAGACCAACTCGGCCATGAGCCCGCCAGCAGATGAATTCTAAACCGCACCGTGGCTTTGACCTGGTCGGACTGAGCTGAGCCACGGGTCTTCTGTGCTCTTTTCTAATACACATTACTCTGTTTTTAATTTTAAAAACAACACAAGGTTCCAGTTGCTTGTGTCTCCCTAGGAGGTAAGCAGGCCAAGCTGAGAGTCTGGGCTTCAGTGACTGGTGAAGCCAGGTGGGCAGCGGGCCTCAGAGCTGACGCCTCACAGCACCCGGCTTTCTGCGGGCCTCAGAGCGGACGCCTCACAGCACAAGCTCTCTACATCCAAAGATGGCTTCGCTTTCAGCCACGAGATTGGATGTGAATAAAAGTAATTGTTGTCCTTTTATTTAACACTTGTGATGAGAAATCAGCTGTCCTTTGCTGATATTCTGTGATCTATATTCTATTCTGTGTCCCTAACTCTTGGCAGTCAAGAAAAATTCCATTTCCCACGGGTTCTGTAAGATGTTGGTAGGTCAGCTTCATGTTTGAGGCTGTTTGAAATGGAGAGCACTGTAGAAAGGGCGCCTCCTTTCTGTTTCAGTTGTGAGCACTGGGTCAACTGTACCGCCGCCAACACACCAGAATGGCAGTCCTTGCGAAGGAGCTGGCCATTGCTTTATTATTTCTTCCATTGGGCTAATATTTGCTCGTATATGATAAAATTGCATTTCCACTGACAGGCAGTCAGTGTCTGCCATTGCCCCTAGTGGTCCCATATCATGTGAAGCCTAATATTAGGAACTGAGGGAAGGGACGTGGTTCTCAGTGAGGCCTGCTCGTGAGCCACCGTGAGAAGACAGTGAGGGGTGGCTCTCTGGGCTTTCCTGTCAGTGTGGTATAGCCTGTGGCAGGGTGAGCACGAGCCTGGGGTCCCAGTGCTCTGCCCTGTGCAGATCTATCCCTTCTTCCTCTGCTGGCCCCCTCCTACCTGCAGGCCTCAGGGTGGCCACTGCAGAGCCTGTGGCTCCTACCTGCACCTCTGTTACTTTGGACAGTGACAGAATTGTGAATGCTGCTCAAGGTTAGCCATTTCTCAGCATCTGTAAATTGGTAACTTGTCATACTGAACTAGCAGATAGTGTAAAGGCTCCAATCTGTGCTCACCAAGAGAGAAGGCTGCTGGTCCCCCTGGAATGTCCTCTGCACATTGTCCATATTGTCCTAGCAGTGCGAGGATATTAGAGTATAGCTCTTCACCATGCTATGGTGTGGGATGGCGCCTCTGGGCCAACTTGATACATATACTGCTCATGGATAGACTGACACCCAGTCTGGGACTGACTGACAGATTTGACATTCATTGAAGTGTTAGCATATTCTGGGTATGAAAGGCATTTGATATATTTTTCTTAATTATGGGGTTTATTTTTCTAAATATGGGTTAATCAGCTTGTTGACTGGGCATGCCCTTAAAAGGAAATTAAATTTCCCTCTGTTGTCCTTAAAGAATCAGGGAAGTTTGTTTGTTAAATTCTCTTTGAGAGAACAGAACTTCTCTTCCCTGATACTTCATTATCTTTGATTTTTTTCAAAGGGTCTTGATTGGCAGTTGTGCCTCAGCTAGACTTTATGGGACTTTGGTTGTTATATAGTGGGCATATATAAAATCTGAAGTATCGTAAATAAAGTTATTTATTTAAATACACAGCCAGTCTTTTCCACTGGTTTGATTACCTGTTTCATTCACTAAAGCTAATGAGGCAGTGAAAGCGAGGCCATGGCCTGCTCCACAGCCGGGCAGCCCAGGAGGCTGTGCTCAGATGAACAAATGGAATTATGTTGCTTGTTTTCTTTTTGAGTAAATCAGTTCTTTCAAAGAACCCTAGTTGTAGATGCTGGGGTCTGACCTTCCATTGTGGTGTCCTAGAAGGAAGACTGCTCTCCCTTCTGGTTCCACCCTGTACAGGACCCTGTGATTGCCCATTGGAACTTCAGTTTTATGACATTCAATTTTTTTTTTCAAGTTTGTTTCTGCCATTTTGGGCTTACCCAGTTGTCAGGCTTAGGCGTCGGCAGTGAAGAGTTTCCTGTCAGAGCCTGAAGTAAGAGCATTTTTTTATTTGTGACCCCAATGAACTGTTGCCCCCTCAGCCATAGTTATTACAGAGTACCTTTTCTTAAAAGATAGATTTTTAGTAACAGTTCCAAACTTCCCACTTCATTCAAAGATATGAAAAATGGAAACAGCAGAAAATCCCCAGTGCATTTGTCTGCCCTGGCTTGAGAGAGTCTCACTGTTCAGCCCTGGCTGGCCTTCAACTCCTGCCTCAGCTTCCTGAGACCCTTGGGCTGCCCCCTGATGTATATCACCAACCCTGGCTTCAAACAGTAAATTTCCTCAGTCCCTCATATGTCCCAGTGACTTAGTAAAGACGTGCAGTGCATGAGATCCAAAGGCTCCTACCTGGTTCACCTTTGAGTTTTCCCTTCTCCTTGGTACCAACATTTACTTTGGTTGAGAATGCCTTTTGGCTTCTTGTTGGCACTCAGATCAGAAGTGGGGACGGGCGAGGAGGAGCTGCTCTTGAGGACGCTTCTGGACCTGACTGTGATAGCTGAGCGCTTCCATGCTGGGCGTGGGAATGCGAACGTGCACTGAGCCCTGTGGAGTTGAGGTGCCTTGGCCTTCACCACATCACTGTCCTGTCTTACTGCTGATGATCTCAGCCTGAGGCGGTGGCTTTTAAGAATGGGTCTAGCCTTGCCAACTTCTAATACTTCCTTCCATCTGTCTTTAGATAGAGTTTTGGAAATTCACTGAGCTCTTGATCTTGTACTGTTAAGCAGTCGGGGTACATGGCCAGCCCAGGTCACTTGTGGCAGATGTAACAGAGGAAGCAACCCTACCCAAATGACAGATTGTGCGCCATTCTCATTTTACAGTAGAGGGCATTATTTGGCCTGATCTCCAAAAAGATGTAACGTGTCCCACTGCAGTCCCAAACTCACTCCTTCCCTCAGAGAGAATGGGGGACAAGAAGCAAGGTCTATGCATGATAATCTGGTGAAACGATGGGGAAGTTGAGCCATGGCTTAAAGAATGTTTTTTAATCTGATCTAAAACTCTTAGTACCAAAATATTTGTACCACACCCTAGTAGCTCCTAGTGATGGGGAAATCAGTTCTGATCATACTTTATTCCAATGGAAGACGATTGATTCCTTGTGAAAAATGCCAATACAGATTTTTTTTAATCTATTCTTTTCCGAATGCACTTTCTAATTTTTTGCTTTTAAAATAGCGTCTTGGAACCAAGATTATTGTATTTTTACTTAATTTTTGTTCTCATCTAAATGTGCATTTTCTGACTGTATAGAAGAAACTTTGTTATATAATTTAATAAATTAAATATCTAAATAGCCATGTCTGTGGTTGTCTACTTTGTTGAGATAACTGAGCCCCTCTGGGATTGTGACATCATTTCTGCAAGGATGTCTCTACAGTTGGGTGGTGTTTGGGCCCAAAGATGAAGGAGAAGGTTTGAAGAAATGGCTCGGTGGTTAAGAGGACTGACTGGCTGCTCTTCCAGAGGACCTGGGTTCAATTCCCAGCACCTACATGGCAGCTCACAACTGTGTCATGCCTCTTCTGGCCTCTGGGTGCCAGGCATATACATGGTGCAGACAAACACACAGGTAAAGCACCCACACACATAATTTATTTTTGTTTTGTTTTGTTTGTTTGTTTGTTTTATTTATTTTTTGATTTAGTTTTTTTCGAGACAGGGTTTCTCTGTATAGCCCTGGCTGTCCTGGAACTCACTCTGTAGACCAGACTGGCCTCGAACTTAGAAATCCTCCTGCCTCTGCCTCCCAGATTGCTGGGAGTACAGGCGTGTGCCACCACCGCCCAGCCATAATTTGTTTTTAAAGAAGGATAAAATGTCTGATGAAATGTGATGATGAAATGTGTATTTTTGTCAAAAAGTATGTCCTCATTCTCCTTAAATGACTTGTTGAACTTGATTCTCCAGAACATGGAAATGCCTCATTTTTCGGGCCCTGAACCAGACATTCTTATTCTGTCTCTTACAATGGCACTGCCAAGGCTGCCTGTGGCTCAGTAGTAGAGCACTCGCTGAGCACACGCAGGGCTCCAGCTTTGAGTCCTAGCACCACAAAAGCTAACACTATAATGTGTGCGATCCGTGTAGACAAAGTTCAGCCTAGTAAACCGTACTGATGTCTTCATGCCTGAGTTACGTACCCCAAGACTAACGAGAGCGTTGCCTCGCTGCAGAGGGAAGCCCTGCTCCCTGCAGCAGCCCGCACTCCACCTTGTTCTCTCTGACCAGGTTCTCCCTTCTTCCTCAGCACGTAGCCATTCCTCTTCCTTGGGGATCCTGACCTTGTGAATAAGTGCACATTCCCGTGTGGACAGAGATAGCACCCGAGACCTTCCTGTGGGGAGCCTTTCCATTCCATAGATTGGAAACATGGTGAGCTTTGCTTGGCCATTGAATGAGCTGTAGAAGGATTTGAGTCTCGCAGGCTTGTTTTCTCCGGCTAGGATGGAACCCAGGATTTTGTGCGTGTTAGACAAGTGTTCTAACCACTGAGCTGTGTCCCCTGCTCATGAGGGCTCAGTGAAGTCAACTCTTAACACTAGTTTCACAAAGACTTTTAACTCTAGCTGCCAGATTAAGAAATACGGAAAATAAAAATCACTGGTTTTGCTTCGGAAGTAATCACTTAGGATTTTATAGCCTTTTTATTTCAAAGCCCTGCCATTAGCCAAGTGCTTGACGAAAAAGTCCCATCTGTAAGGTGCGTTTGCTTGTGAACCTGGTGAACTGCAGTGACAGCAGAGGAAACGCTTAGGTCGCTGGCTTAGAGCACAGCTTCCCTCTGCCCTCTCTCACCCTCTTTAGCCCTTGGTTTTCCCTGGCCGGGAACATGGCCATCCAAGCAAAGGCAATCGTGCCTTTCTGAAGGTGAGCTTCTGCGGGTGTGTGGTGGCTAGTGGCGGCTGCTGTGTCAACTTGCTCAGCCCTTTCCTCTCAAAGGCCCTGGTCTCACAGCAAGAGATGCGTAGTGGTAGCAAGTCTGTTGCTGGAAGCTGAGGACATTTTCCTTAGCATGAAAGCCAAGAGAAAAACAAATCTCCTCCTCCTCCTCCTGTGCACAGAGCTGGGCCAACAGGATTCTAAACTGTGGCTACAGTCCCCCAGCTCAGCTGACTCACTCCGTGTGCAAAGCTCTTTTCTGTGCTAACCCAGAAGACACTAGACTCTAAAAGGCCAGGTGCTGAAGTCTTAACTTTCTGCTTAGATGGATTCCCATGATGGTTAGAAGGCGTTCTCCTGCAATGATCCTTTGATCACTGGTCCTGACATCTGTGTGGTTTTCCATTTGACTCTTAACCCATTTGTTTTAGAAATTTTCAAACACCCAGCCTTTTGCAGAAATTGCCAAAGTCCTGAGGAACACACGAATATGGTTGGGGCCTGCTTTTAACCCATGGCCAAGAGGGATTTACACAGTTGTCTCCTAAAACTTAGAGGCCTCAGCACAAAGGTGGTATTCTCCCTTTCTTCACCCTAGAATAAATAAATCCTCCATTCTCTGTCTCACAAACTGGACCTGGTCCCCATGGCCTGACTGGCAGCTGCTGTGGCCAGGGGTCCTGCCTCTCTGCTTAACCTCTCCCGGAACCCTGCAAGTAGCAGCTTAACTTAGCTTCCTGAACAGCCCTCGGCCTGTCCTGACTGGTGAAGAGCATCCGTGGTCCCCGAGTGTCTAGCAAAGTGTGTGAAGGAAGGATAAAAAATTCCTCCCCTGGGCAAGACAATATCCACCCCTCCCTCCTGTGGTCTCAACAAACTGAGGAACAATTCCCTGGAAGTTGACCCTGAGAACCAATGAGCTCATTAGGTTTGCTTACAGAGCAGTGGGTGAGGGTTTGTGGGTAGGAGCATGGGTGGCCTTAAAGCAGCTGTACAGGAAGGTCTACAACCAGCATGGATGACGCTGCATGGGGCTAAACCTTCCCCTGGTCCTTCCCAGACTGTGGAGTCTAGCCCTTCCTTAGGCCATGTGCATTGAGGGCAGAGGTGTATACAACCGGTAAGGAGTGGTGGATACTCGGACGAGAGTCCCATGAGCTCCCCAACCCTCCCTTCTGGGAACACCAAAGTCAATGAGCCATCTATGCTGATCTTTTGTAATCGGACCCATATGAACTCCTGAAGTCAGTGGCAGTTTGGTTCAGAGGGTGGCCCTAACCCAATAGTTGTCAGCCTGTAGGTCGTGACCCCTTTGGGGCTGAACAGCCCCTTTCACAGGGGTCACCTAAGACCACTGGAAAACACAGATAATTGACATTGCAATTCATAACAGTAGCACAATTATAAAGCAGCATTGAAAATGATTTATGGTTGGGGGTTACCACAATATGAGGAACTGTATTAAATGGTCACACTTGAGAACCACTGCCCTAGACAAACTCATCTTACAAAAATCACCTAACCAAGCAACAGCAGTCGCTTCTACCCCGGAGCCTGTGCCTTCCCGGGCCATAGGCTTTGTCACAGTTCCCAGTACCAGATGCAATTTTCCCAATGTGAATCAGGTCCAATCAGAGAGATGGTTCTATCTGTAACCAGTTGGACCACAAGAAGCTGGTGCTTCTTGCCTGACACTTTCAGTGTGAGGCAAGCAGGATCCTCCGCTGAGTAGCAGTTTGGGCTTTAACTCTGTCCAGCAACCTTTGTAGCAATTTCTGGTCCCACAGGATTGAGCTCACAGGAAGGTCACACTTCCTGTCTCCAAGTCCTGCAACCAAAGCATGGCGATGTCTTCAGCATCTGGCGCTTATCATGCAGCTTTGCATGCAACCAGCAGCAATGGCAATAGCCTTTGTGGTTTTAGGGGCCTCTAGAGCCAAAAGTTTCTAGGGAGGGCCTGGAGAGGTGGCTCAGTGGTTAAGAGCACTGGCTGTACCAGGCTCATTCCCAGCACCTATAGAACAGCTCGTAACTGTCTGTAAATGAGAGGATAGAAAATAATACAGCCTAACTCCAATGACCCCAAGAAATCAGTAGTTTAAAATGCTATCTCGCTTTGTTAGAAACTAGGTAAAAGGTCACATTCCAGAGCCCGCCCTTTGTTTAGACCTAGCAGAAAGGCCTTGATCCTGGCCCCATAGGGTAGCTGGAAATGGGCTAAGCTTATCTTCTGTAAACTTACTATATTACCCTTAAGCAGGAGTTCACACAGCTGTAGACATTATAGGAAACTAATTGGTCCACTGAGCGTGGGCTCTGATAATTTAAACTGATTGGCCTAAAAACTATGGAGTGGTACAAATCAATTGGCTCCCATTTCGAGGGCTCTCCATGCTAAGAAATGATTGGTTTGTGATTCGCGGGCTTTGTCGTAAACTTATAAAAGCTGTCTCAATTCGGCACTCAGGGTCTATAGTCCTCTGACCCTGCGTGGTGCATGGCTATGGAACCCAGAATTCTGGAATAAAGAAATCCTCGTGCTATTGCATCGAGACCGTTTCTCTCGAGTGATTTGGGTGTCGCCTTCCAGGGTGTGGGGTGCTAGGGCACCCTCGGTTTTGGGGTCTTATATAACTAGTTCCGGGCAATCCAGTGCCCTCTTCCAGTGCTCACTGCATGTACATGGTGCATATACATACATGCAGGCAAAACATTCATGCACATGAAATCTTTCATTTTTTTAAAGGAGGCCTCTTTTAAAAAATATTTCCTCTGCCTCAGATAGACCTCTTAGTATCCATAGTAGCAGCCAGGCTAACTCTGCAGTGCATGCTGCTGCCTCTGCCCTCGACCTGCCACTGCCGGGGCTTGTCCTGTCTCTCTAGACCTTTAGCTGTTCTCGAAATATCTCCATATTCTTGAGGTGGACCCCACCCATCAAACTGCCGTGCAGCTCTACACCATTTGGAAGAAGACTGCCACCCAGGGACTTCTTACATATACATCCCCAACCCAAGTGGCCTGCCACTACCCCCACTACAAGCCCTACAGGGACAGACCATGCCACAATTTCCTCTGCAAACACCACTTGAGTGCTGGAGAGATGGCTCAGTGGTTAAGAGCACTGTCTGCTCTTCCAGAGGTCATAAGTTCAATTCCCAGTAACCACATAGTGGCTCACAACCATCTGTAGTAGGATCTGACGCCCTCTTCTGGTGTGTCAGCGACAGGATGCTCATATACATTAAATAAATAAATCTTAAAAAAAAAAAAAAAGTGGCCAGGCAGTGGTGGCGCACGCCTTTAATCCCAGCATTCAGGAGGCAGAGGCTGGAGGATTTCTGAGTTCGAGGCCAGCCTGGTCTACAGAGTGAGTTCCAGGACAGCCAGGGCTACACAGAGAAACCCTGTCTAATATGGTTAAGCATTACTGGGTTGTCTGTGTCATTGCTCCTGTCAGGGGCACCACTATTGCTCTTCCCAAACTCAGCCTCAATGTTGACCCCCTCCAGCTACATGCCAAATATTGCTAAAATTTCTTCCCTGGATGAGACCAAAAACAATATATACCCCTCCTTCTGGGGTATACATTGTTTTGACTCCAAAGTCAAGCCCAGGTAGAATTCCACTGAAGTTCACTCTGGAGCACTAAGAACTTTATCGGGCTCATTTGCAGGGCAATGAGTGAGAGTTGATGAACAAGAGTGTGGGGGACCCTAAGGCCATGCTAGAAGATCCACACAGCGTGACTAGTGACTCCTCCCTCCTCCCTGCCTAGACACTCTAGTTATATACACAGCACCCCAAGAATTGCATACATAATAGTTGGGAGGGGTGGCTGGATACCCTGGTGAGGGTCCCCCAACCTTCCCCCACCCCTCTTCTTCTATGAGGAAACAACAGCTATCAACAAGCCCAGCTATGAGGATCTGCTGTGAGCTGGCTCAGCTGAACTCCTAAAGACTCCTAAAGATGGCAGTCATGGGGCTGGAAGGGCAGCTGGTCAGACCAGAGCTAACCCTTCGTGTGAGTTAACACCTGCTCCATATACACACAGGTCTTTAGTGGGGTTGCTTTCTCCTACAGAAGAGGAGACAATTGTGTTCAAATTAGCAGCTCCCCCTCCCCCCAGCACCTACAGAGCAGTGGCTGCCAAGGGCCTGACTGTGTTTCTAAGCAGAGCAGCCTGGTCTCTGGTGCCAGTCTCTATGCCAGGGCCTCATCTCAAAGTTACTTTGTTCTGTGTCTTGGAATATGTTTGCCCTGACTATTTGGGGCAGATGCCAGGTCCACACTAGACCCATAACCACAAGGTGTGTTTGTGTGGAAGCTGACAGTCTCCCAGGGATGAGAGTCCTCACATGGGTCCCCAGATCTGCCCTCCAGCCTCCCTCTTCATGACAGAGCTGTCACGTGCAGTCTCCACTGCCACTGTCCCCCTCTCTGCCCCACCTCGTTCTCTCTTTCCCTCACCCATAAAACAGACATCTCGGTATCCTTGGTTCCAGCATGTTCTTCCCAAGCCTGCCTGTGAAATGCATCTTGTTTTAAAAACCACCCATAAGAAACAAGTGCTTAATGGGAACAAGTTTCACTCAGGGATAATCGGGATGTTCTAAATGGGAGGGAATTATACACCCATTTAGAAGTGATTTGTTTTCTGATGTGTGACTGTCTGCTCAATTTCAAAGTCTTTGTGTCTCATTTTCAGCTGTTATAACAAATTACTGTGAGCTGGTTTAAACAATTTCTCACATTGCTAAAGGATGGGAATTTCAAGAAGGAGGAGCCGCCTTCTAGCCTGCTGAAGGCCACTGTACCCTCACCTGACAGGGAGAGCAAGCTTCCTGTCTCTTCTCACAAGGATACGACTTGTGGGGCCCCCTTCCACCTGACTAACTGCCTAAAAGCTCTCACCTCTTAATACCATGATGTGGAAGGGTCTAATCTCAGTATAGGAGCAATGGTTAGGAGACACCAATATTGACACATCTGGATGGCCATTCACAGAAGGCTCCCTGGCCTGCTCCTCCCCACACCTCTTGATTGCTCTTCTGTTCCCTGAACTCCCTACCACCACCATAGCACTCAGTCCCGTCCTGTTCTATTCACTGGGCACTGCTCTGTCTCCCTCTCAGGGACTGTGATCACCTCAAGAGAAAGATGGCTTAGGACAGTGAACATTATTCTGTGCTCAATAAATATGGGAAAGGGAGAAAGAAATGGAAGGATCCAGCCATACCCCAAAGTGCACCTTGGAAACTGACACCCCTTCCTCTCCATTAGCAATAGCCCCTCCCAGTCTGGCCCCTTCGTGCTCTTGTCTAGGAGTCAGATAAAGTAGACATGGCATCCTAACTATTCACAGCTGGCTCAAGGCTTCCCTGCTGCCAACAATACTTTGGACTCAAAGAGTGACAGCAAGCAGGACTCTCCAAGGAAGAGCAGCCCCTTCCATTTCAGACTGGTCAGACTGGGGTGCGTGAGGGTAATGGGACCACCGCAGGTCATCTTTCAAGGTCACAAATGAGTGCAACCTTCGACCAAGTGTTTCTACTCTTAAGAATTGATCTTGTAGATGTAAGAGGATGCATCATAGTCACGTTCTAGGGGAGAGACTGGACGTGGCCTGAATGGCTGTCAGCTGGGAAGTGGCTGGACATGCATCTGTTAAAGAGAAAGGTGACACCGTGCACTGTTGTGCTGTAAAGTGAGGGAAATGATCTGTGTGTCAGATATACACATGCTTAACGGGAAAACTGCTGTATTGAGGTATGATTGATAGGAAATAAACACAAACCAGTACAATTTATTTTACTTATTGGTGTGTGTGTGTGTGTGTGTGTGTGTGTGTACACGCTCCAGGCACATGTGGAGATCAGAGGACAACTTCAGAGAGTCCATTCTGTCCCTCCACTGTGGGTCCTGGGGCTTGAGTAGCAAGCACTCACACCCAGTGAACCATCTCATTGGCCCAGTGCAATGCATTAACAACTTGGTAACTTGTGACATATGCCCATGACATCATCACTTGTAACCAAGACACGATAGAATGGTAAGTACTCACGGGCCTCTTCTAGGATTCTGAGACGCATCCCATTGTATGAAGAGGAGAGAATTTTCTCAGAATCTTACCTGCCGTTTGCACCAGATTGTTCCCAGGCTGGGGTCATTACACAGGAAGCTGCCGCCATGACAGTGGGGCTCATGGACTCTGACTCCCTTTGCTCTGATACATGACCAGATGGGACATCTGGGTCATGGCAGCAAGCATGCTAAGAAAACCCCAAGATGCTCCCCATCCTTTACCATTTCATACGGGGAGCTCCAGCTCACCCATGTCCTCATCAACGTTCAATCTACCCTTGAATCTGAGACCTTGTATGAGATGCATCAGGACAACCCGTCGGCCTTTGTTTGCACTTCCCTCATTATTGTGGATGTTGAGAGTCTTCTCAGGGGATTGAAGAGATGGCTCAGTGGTTAAGAGCACTGACTGCTCTCCCAGAGGTCCTGAGTTCAATTCCCAGCAACCACATGGTGGCTCACAACCATCTGTAACGAGATCTGACGCCCTCTTCTGGTGTGTCTGAAGACAGCTGCAGTGTACTCATAAAAGTAAATAAATAAATAAATCTTTAAAAAAAAGAGAGAGAGAGAGAGAGTCTTCTCACGAGTTTATCACCTATACAGGGTTTTTTTTGTTTTTGTTTTTGTTTTTTTAGTAAAAATATAACTATTCAAGTATGTAGACCAGGCTGGCCTTGATTAAAGGTGTGTGCCAACACTGCCCTCTTGACTGTTTAAATATTTTACTCAGATTCAAGGGTAGATTGAATGTTGATAAGGACTCGGGTGAGCTGTAGAATATTATGTAGAATATTGAGAAAGATATTCAAGAAAATGATTTGCAAAGTGTCCTGGGAGAAAGGAATGACAAACTGGAGATCACAGAAAGACAGGAGGACTCCGCACACAACACAGATAGTTTGGCTTGTTTGGTTTGCTTGTTTTTATAAGGCAGGGTTTCTCTGTGTAGCCCTGGCTGTCCTGGAGCTTGATCTATAGACCTGGCTGGCCTCCAACTCAGAGATCTGCCTGACTCTGACTCCGGAGTGCAGGGATTGAAGATGTGTATCACCACCACCCAACTGATAGTATTTTTTTAATATTCTGAATTATATGTCTTATAACTTTTAATTTTCTTATTTTGTGTATGGGTGTCTCATCTGCATTTATTTCCATGCACCATGTTCCTGTAATGCCTGCAGATACCAGAAGATGGCATGACATCCATGGAATTGGAGTTACAGAGGAATGTGGGCCACCATCTGGGTACTGGGAACTGAATTAAGGTCCTCTGCAAGAGCAGTAACTGCCCTTAACCACTGACCTCTCCCTCTCCTTCTCCCTTTCCTTCTCCCTCTCCTTCCTCTCCCTCTCCCTCTTCCTCTCCCCCTACCCCTCTCCCTCCCCTCCCCTACTCCTATCCCTTCCCCCACCCCTCCCCTTTCCTCCCTTCCCTCCCTTCCCCCCTACCCTTACCCCTACCCCTACCTCTCTCCATCCCTCTCCCTCTCTCTCTCCTCTCCCTCTCTCTCTTCCTCTCCCTCTCTCTCTCTCTCTCTCTCTCTCTCTGCCCCCCGCCTTCTAAATTATATTTTATAAAAAGAAATAGACTGCTCTGAAAACATCAGTATTGAAGGCGTGTCTCTTAATGGATGTATAGAGGCTGCCTGCTTAGCCAAGAGCGCTTCAGAAACTCGTCGCTGGTAGGAAATGGGAGTGCTGGGCCGTTAATGGAACCGTGAGCATCTTACTTCTGATTGTTTTCAATCATTTCTGGTAGTGCACAGTTGGCAGATGTCTGGGCTAGGATTCCTCCAAGCAGGACACGGTATTGATACCGAAGGGAGGCTGTTCCTGCTGAGGGTGAGCTCTGAAAATGCAGAGATCCCATTCGCTTTGGCCATAAAATAATGAAATAAAATAAAATAAAATAAAATGAAAGGTTGGGTTGCTTTCCTTCTGCTTCCTGCCTGGGGCATGATGCAGATTTGCAGAGGTGACAGAACTGGGTGTGTGAGAAACCCCAGACTAGGCGAGCACCTAACTCAAGGTCATCATAGTCTTTTAAGAAAGCACTAAGGAGGCAAAGGCACAGCGGATCTCTGTGAGTTCCAGGCCAGCCTGGTCTACAAAGTGAGTCCAGAATAGCCAGGGCTACACAGAGAAATCTTGTCTCAAAAAACCAGAGGGGGTGGGAGGAAGAGGAGGGAGGAGGAGGGGGAGGAAGAGAGGAGAAGAAGAAGAAGAGGAAGAAGAAGGAGAAGGAGAAGGAGAAGGAGAAGGAGAAGGAGAAGGAGAAGGAGAAGGAGAAGGAGAAGGAGAAGGAGAAGGGAGGAGCAGGAGGAGGAGGAGGAGGAAGCCAGAGCAGCAAGAATTGACAAGGACTGTGAGCTCATCTTAGACCTCCTTGTGACTCTATTCTGGCCCTGTTCTTTGATCCAATCCTTTAATTAATTAGTTCATAAAAATTTCACATAAATTAAAATTCATCTCCTAGACTGAGTCCTTTTTTTTTCTTCCTTGAGACAGGCTGACGTGGGACTCACTGTGAAGCCTTGGCTTCTGATCCTGGTGCCATCTATCCTAGAGCTGGGACCACAGGGACTGTGCACAGTTACACGGTGCTGAGATTCGAACCCAGGACCTCCTGAAGTCGAGGCAGACCCTCTACCAACTGCCCACCTCCAGTTCCCTAGAAGGAATTCTCTTTAGCTCTGAGGAAGTACTCTTCTGAAAGAAGCTCTCCGAGGCTGTGCTGTGCGGCTCTGAGGCCGACGTTGAGGATGAAATTTAACCTCGGCCAAAAGCTTCCTGGAATCCGTTGAGAATGGTGAGCTCTTAAGGACCACACCACTCTTCAACTTCTATTTTAAATGTATATTTTTCCTCACAAAAATTAATGTTTGTTCATGGCAGAATACATGTGCTGAATAGAAGAAAAAAAAAAACAAAGACATATTTCCAAACATTTTCTAATGGCTATAATCATCTTTTAAATTTTATTCTATGTGTATGGGCACTTTGTCTGCATGCATGTCTGTATACCAAGTGCATGCCTGGTGCCCAGAGAAGCCAGAAGAAGGGCACTGGATCTCCTGGAACTGAGGGCACAGATGGGTGTCAGTTGCCACATGAGTGCTGGGAACCAACTGATTGCTCTGGGAGAGCAGCCAGTGCTGTGTGTATCGTTTATTTGTTTGTCTTTTTAACTTTTTAGTGCTTCTTTGTGAATTTCACATCATGCACCCCAATCCCACACCTCTCCCCCTCCCCTAGTACCCCACCCACCCTTGTAACCTCCCCCGACAGAGAAAAAAATAATCTCATTGTGGAAGCTGTACATCACAGTGTGTCCCACATTTCTTTGCTTGCAAACGTTCATTGTAATGAGTTGTTGGTCTGGTCCGAAGCTTCTGGCTTCTGCTACACGATCAATACTAGATTCTCACTGCCACTCCTCCTGGATATTCTATTGTTGCCCTGCTTCATGAACTCCAGCAGATCATCCACGGGGTAGTGTTGGGGTGAACCAATTCAAAGCCCCGGATCTGGGCCTAAGAGGCATCTGAGCTGGTCAGCTGGCCGGCCCTCTCACACCCACACCACCAGCATGAGCATGCATGCTCTACTTTGGCTTGCCCTCCAACGCCACAGGCAGCAAGGGGCAGAGCCAGCTCTCTGGTTCTCATGCCCTTCCACGGGGCCAGCTCCACTGTGCACCAAGCAAAGGAGGTGAGGGGCAGGGCCAGCTCTTCTGCTCTCACATCCCCACCAGGCCCACCCACAACCATCCCCACTCCCTGCAACCAGGGCCAGCTCTACCCTGCCCAGCCAGGGGAGGTGCAGGGCCCACTCTCCTGAGAGCTGCGGCCGGTGAGGGCAGGGTCGGCTCTGCTGGGGTTTTGAGAGAGAATTTTCTGTGTAGCCCTGGCTGTCCTAGAACTAACTCTATATACCAGGTTGGCCTTGAACTCACAAAGCTCTCCCTGCCTCTGACTCCCAAGTGCTGGGATTAAAGACGTGTGCCACCGCTGCCTGGCAACATCTAACACTCCTAACCATTGAACCATCTCTCCAGCCCTCCCCCCCCCTTTTTTTTTACAGAATTGGATTGTGTATCACAAAAACAATATCCTTTCCCTTCCCCTCCCCCTCCCCCCTTCTTTAGTGCTGAGTATCAAACTCAGGGAGTAACTCAGTACACTAGGTGAGCTCTCGGTCACTGAGACTCCTGGCTGCACACCCCACACTGCCTCGTGGCGTTTCTTCATATAACTTGGTGCCCACAATTTCCCGAGCCATTAATTCTTCATCTGCGTCATGTTTTGCAAAAGCTGCTTCTGCAGATGGCTGAACCCGATTAATTTTTCAAATCTACAACCCCCAACTTTTAAACTATGGTTGCCAAGTTTTAGCCCATTATAAATAAGTAAGCCACATTGGCTTTTCCTTTTAAAAATCCCCAAAGCAGATCTCTCTGCTCACTCCTCCTCCAGCGCAGCCTCGCACTTCTCTGTCTTTTTCCGTCTGTTTTATGAATTGGACTGAGGGGCACTCTCCAGTTTACTAAGGAACGTTAAACTTTTTTTTTAACTTGAGGAAATACTGACAAAGGCTAAGGAGAAGGACCCCAAAATGAGAAGATGAGCACGCCTCCTCCCTTTTTAAAGTAGACCAGAAAGCCAGATGCAATGGTGCATATTTGTAATCCCAGCACTTGGGAGGCAGAGGCAGGAAGCTTGTCTTGAGTTCAAGGACAGCCTAGGCTACATAGTGAATTCAAATAGAGTCTTCCCTGCACAGCAAAACTATGCCGATTGATCAACTGGTTAATTAATCAATTGGACAAGGGATCTTTGTTACAGTAACAGTTTAAAGGGATAGTCTCCTTTTCAACTCAAAACCACCAGTATTTGGGAAGTAGAAACAGGCACTCCTGTCAGTTCAAGACCAGCCTGGGCTACTGAGTGAGGCCTGTCCCAAAAATAAATAAATAAAAATAAAAGACCAGCAGGTAACTCTGCAAACAACGTGCCTGATGCACACGAAGCTCTGAGTTCCAGCCAGCACCACATGTGCCTGTAATCTTAGCCCTGGGGAAATGGAGGCAGGAGGATTGGGAGGTAGAGAACTTTATTGATTGGTTGGCTGTTTTGTTTTTGGGTTGTTTGGTTTGTGTGTTAGAGAGAATGAGGAAAGGGGGAGAGGGGGAGGGGGAGAGGGAGGAGAGGGGGGTATTGTAAGTATTATTATGTAGACAAGGCTGGGCTCAAATTTGTAGCAATCCTCGTGCCTCTGCCTCCCAAGTGCTGAGTTTAAGGTATGAGTCACCATGCCAAGCTGAGGCTGCCTTTTACTCTCAGATCAGAACTATTAGAAGCTCTACTGCTCCAGGATATAGCATTAAACAGGCTTTTGGGTTTGTTTGTTTGTTTGTTTGTTTGTTTGTTTGTTTGTTTGTTTTGAGACAGGGTCTCACTAGGTAGCTCTGGCTGTTCTACAATTTGCTCTGTAGACCAGGCTGAACCTAAACTCCCAAAGATCCATCCGCCTCCGCCTCCGCCTCCGCCTCCGCCTCCGCCTCCGCCTCCGCCTCCCTGGGGCTGGGATCAAAGATGTTTATCACCACCACTCAGCTATTAAACATAAGTTTTTAAGTGGCTGTTCCAATCTCCATTTGACCATCAACGAGTGAACATTCTGCCCCAGCACTCCACAGTGGTCTCTTTCAGAAGCTGTTCTGCTTTGTTTTCCATGGTTAGGCATGTAATTTTTCTGCAGTTGATTCCTGTGTATGCTGTGAGGCAGGAGGCGAGCTTCACTGTTCTACCCGAGAGCTCTCCTCTGCTCACTTGCCCTGGCCACCCACAGAGCTGTGACCCCAGTAACTGTACACTGGTCTCCTTCTAGATGTTTCCATCTTTGCCACTGGCCTATTTTTCTACTCTTGAATCAGTATCATATTATCATAATTACTAAAATTTTACGATACATCTTGACATGTGGGGACATAAATCCTACAGAAACCTTCATCTTCCTCAGGGCTGTATGCATCTGCTACCCTAGCACTTTTACAGCGGTGGGAGGCAAAGACAGAAGTTTGCCACCTAGAATATGAAATGTGACAGAAACAAGGGACCAGATTCTGCCTCAGCCAGGCAGAAGAGAACCAACTCCCAAAGATTGTCCTCTAATCTCCATACTCAGAGCACAGAGTGTGTGTTTGTTTGTGGGTGTGTGTGTGTGTGCATGCACACGCGCCCAAGTGTGACACATGCTAATAACAAATTTTAAAATATTATAATTAAAGAAAATGTATAGTCCTGAGGCTCTGTGGTGGTTTGAATACCCTTGGTCCGTGGGAAGTGGCACTATTAGGAGGTGTGGCCTTGTTAGAGGAAGTGTGTCACTGTGGAGGCGGGGCTTTGAGGTCCTGTGCTCAAGTTCCACCCAGTATGGAAGAGAGCCTCCTCCTAGCTGCCTGCCTTTAAATTGAGATGTAGAACTCTCACCTCCTTCTCCAGCGCCATGTCTGCCTGGACTCTGCCGTGCTTCTTGCCATGATGAGAATGGACTGAACCTCTGAAACTGTAAGCCATCCGCTATTAAATGTTGTCCTTTATAAAAGATGCTTGGTCATGGTGTCTCTCCAAAGCAATAAAACCCTAACTAAGTCAGGCTCAAATGAAAGGTGTATGAACATAAGCAGTATATAATAGATTCTCATTAAAAGTTGTTTGTCTTCTCCAAGTGGTGATGGTGCATGCATTCAATCCCAGCGCTCCCTCTCCCTCTCGCTTTTCCTCTCCCTCTCCCTCTCCTTCTCCCTTCCTTCTTCCCTCCCTCTCTCTGGTTTTTTGAGATGGTCTCCCAACCTAACCTCAGCTGACCTGAAACTACCTATGGAGTCCAGACTGGACTTGAACTCATAGAGTTCATAAATTTGTGGATTAAAGGCTTCTGCCATTACACCTGATATATGTGACTCTCAAAGAAAATCAGGGAGTTCAGGAGTAATGAGTTTTGCTGCCAAGGCTTGTGAGAGTTTGATCCCATAAAACCCACATTATAGAAGGAGAAAACTGACTCTTACAAGTTGTCCTCTGACCTCCGCATATACAACATACCACATTCACCCAAATGCACAAACGCACACATATACCACCACCAACAACAACAACAACAATACAAATAAACAGATAAGTGTAAAATATACAAATAAATAAAATCAGAACTCCTGGATGGAACGGCACTGACTGAAAGTTTGATGGGGAAATGAACGGAGGCTCACCGTGGGAGGGACTCCTGCACCCACTTCCTCCTCCACCCTGTGTAATAAGGAGAATCAGTTCATCTCTGCCCTCCAACCACATGTCCTGCCATGCCTCTATCCTGGGAGCTCCTTGACGGCTGTGTCACTGAATCCTTCCTCCCATCAGGGAGAAGACTCCAAGGAGACTCCTTCCTTCCCCTGAAGGAACCTGTCAGTTAGAGGCTGAGCCTCCAGGGCCGGCTTCCCCATCATCTGCCTAGGGAGAAGCCTCTGGGCAAGAGAGGCAGAGCAGAGGACTCTGGGGCACCACCTGCTGCGTCACACGTTCCTCGGGGACTGCCTTGAGCTGCCAGGACGCTGCCCCTGATGCAAATGGACCACTCAGGGCCACCGATTGTGCCAGGAGCTCCAAGCTGCTTGGAATATGAGTGGGGAATTCAGGGATGAGAACACTAAGGCTTCTTATTATAGTTTGGGACCAGGATTTGGTGGCACAAGCCTGGAATCCCAGCTCTCAGGAGGCTGAGGCAGGAGAGTAGAAGACCTTATGTTAAAAAAAAAAAAAAGTTAAAATAAAACAAAACAAAATAGAATTGGGATGATGTATAACTCACTGCAGAAGCCTGCGCCAAGCATGTATAAATTCATGAGCCATTCATGGCTCAGCAACCAGAATCAAACGGTAAACAAAGTGATGTAGGTCTGTGGAAAGAAATCCTGCCCTATCCAGCTTTGGGTAGACAACAAATGGCTGCCGGTGACCAGAAAGGAGAAGACAGGTAGCACTGGGGTTAACTGGGAAGAAGCCTGACAGTGGGAGGGAGGGATGGGGGGTGTTGTTGAAAGACCTACCTGTGCATTTCTTTCTTTTTAAGATATCTCTCTGTCTCTCTCTGTGTGTGTCTCTCTCATATCTATCTATCTATCTATCTATCTATCTATCTATCTATCTATCTATCTATCATCTATCTGAGAGGCTATAGAGATGGCTCAGCAGTTAAAAGCACTTGAAGCTCCTGCAGAGGACATGGGTTCAAGCATCCATAGCTCCGGTTCCTGGAGATCCGATACCCTCTTAACCTCTACAGGCACTCACTAGGCATGCTTTTAGTGCACATGCATACATGCAGACAAAACACTTACACACATACGCAGGGACTTAAACCTGGGTCTTCTGCAAGGCCAGCGACATTGCCAAGCTGCCTCCAGCCCCTGACCTGTGGGGTGTTTGTCTGTTTGTTTGTTTTTGTTTTTTGTTTTGTTTTTTCAAGACAGGGTTTCTCTTTGTAGTTCTGGCTGTCCTGGAACTCACTCTGTAGACCAGGCTGGCCTCAAACTCAGAAATCTGCCTGCCTCTGCCTCCCAAGTGCTGGGATTAAAGGTGTGTGCCAACACTGCCCAGCTGACCTGTGGGTTTTAAATTAGAACCTGTCAGGGGTTCTCTGTTGAAGCACGGTCACCTTTTGGTGGTGCCTGCCCATTTCAGTGGCCATCTCTGAAGCTGCTGAGAATTTGTAGTCTTGAAATGCCAAGAACTATGGAACGTTCCTTTTCAATTAGCAAGCATAATTAATATCTGATCTGAATGAAGTGCTGAAAGTCTGTGACCGAGGGACTCTGGTCCTCCCTGCCCTAATCGCATGTTTTCATGATTGCTTGTGTTTTATAGAGCTTTGCAGTTAGGTTGGGCAAAACAGAAAGACATACCACACCAGACAGCAAGAGTCCTCATCGTCACAGGTTATACAAGAGTCACCCCATCTTAATGTTCCTGGGAACTTTGCCTCAGTTAATGAATCAGCTGGCCATCTCTGGCCGCTGAAGTCAGTCTGATGAAATCCATTTCCTCACCAGCCCAGACTAAGGCTTTCCACAGAGAGGAGTCTAAGCGTAAAGGGCACTTAGCACTCGAACTGGCTTCACAGTTCCTTTGTAATTGAAAGCCTCATTAAAACACAGCCTAGGTTTCTGGTTTGTTTTCCCTGAGTGGTAGCTTTTCTTATTGCATCTGCAGCTTCCATTCAACTCCACTACTGACCTGCTGTGAGATCTCCAGCAAGTTCAGTGGCCCTCTGTGATATACACAGAGCTTCCAAGTGCCCACAGGGCAGGCGAACCAACAGGGCTACCAGTGGGTGGAGGCCCTACAAGGCAAGGGCTCCTCTCAGTGGGGTGCTTAGTAACATCTGGCAGTTCTCTGTGCCCTGTCTATCCTGATCCTAGGCCAGCATCCTGGGCCTGACTCAGCCCCACCCTACCTCTGGTGAAGAACCCAGGGACATTTCAGTTACAGAAATTAGTATAGGCTTGGCACTTCCCACACTAGCTTATTGAACTGAGACCTACGAAAAGGTAAAAAGAGAACAGAGTGACAACACAAAGTTGTCCTCTGACCTCCACATGTACACTATGGCACATTGCCCACACACATATCATACACATGTGCACAGGCACGCACACACACACACACACACATGACAGAGAGAGAGAGAGAGAGAGAGAGAGAGAATAATATTTAAATTAAGAAGCACCAAAATGGCCGGGCAGTGGTGGCGCACGCCTTTAGTCCCAGCACTTGGGAGGCAGAGGCAGGTGGATTTCTGAGTTTGAGGCAAGCCTGATCTACAGAGTGAGTTCCAGGACAGCCTGGGCTATACAGAGAAATCCTGTCTTAAAACATCCCCCACGACACCCCCCCAAAAGCACCAAATGATAATTGTGTGGGGAATAAATATAACAAATTACAAAAAAAAACTAAAAGAAGTGAGTGTTGGAATCTGGGTGTGACCTGAGACCCCCAGCAAATGGGAGACTCAGGCAAGAGGATTGCAAGCTTGAGGCCAGCTTGACCACCTAGTGAGACAGTGTAGAAAGGCAGTGTCTTAGTCAACGTTTCTATTGCTGTGATGAAACATGACCAAAAGAACTTGGGGAAATGCAGTGGTTTGAATAAGAATGAGCTCGTAAGCTCATACATTTGAATTCTTAGTTGCCAGAGAGTGGAACTGTTTTAAAGGATTAGAAGGATTAGGAGGCGTGGCCTTCTTAGAGGAACTTGGTCACTGGAGGTGGCTTTGAGGTCCCTCTCTCCCTCTCTCCCTCTCTCCCTGAAGGTCAGGCTGTAGCTCTCAGCTACTGCTCTAGCACCCTGAGTGCCGCCTTGCTACAGCCACACCACGCCCATGCAGTAATGGACGAACCCTGAATTGTAAGCAAGCCCCCAACTAAATGCTTTCTTTCATACAGCGGCCTTGGTAGTGATAACTCTTCACAGCAAAAGAACAGTGACAGAGAGAGGAGGAAAGGGCTTAAGTTACTCACAGTTCCACACAACAGTTCATCATCAAAAGCAATGATGGCAGGAACTCACACAGGGCAGGAACCTGGAGGCAGGAGCTGATGCGGAGGCCATGGAGGAGTGCAGCTTACTGTCCTGCTTCCCATGGCTTGCAGAGCCTGCTGTTTTATAGAGCCCAGGACTATCAGCCCTGGGATAGTCCCATTCACAATGGGCTTGGCCCTCCCCTATCAATCACTAATTAAGAAAATGACATACAGGCCTGCCTACAACCTGACTGAATGGAAGCATTTTCTCAGTTGAGGTTCCCTCTTCCAAAATGACTCTAGCTTGTGTCTGACATTAAATTAGCCAGCACAGGAAGGAAGGAAGGAAGGAAGGAAGGAAGGAAGGAAGGAAGGAAGGAAGGAAGGAAGGAAGAAAGGAAGGAAGGAAGAGAGGGGAGGGAGGGGGATGAGGGGGTAAGAGAAAGGGAAAGCAGGGAGTCAGGGGGTATCAATATGCAAGATGGCAGGAAGTGAGCAATCACACCTGAACAGTTCACTTGCCTACCTACCACGTAGCAAAGCACCTACTATGTGCTCTATTCCTGGCAAACAGCATACAAGCCCTGTGCCCTCTTGTGGGATTTAGGATTGCAACAGGAAGAAGCTGGCAGTGAACAAGTCTGGAAGATGAGCCAGGCTGGTGGGTGGAGCTGTGGGCGCTGAGTGCGAAGCTCGGCCTGGCCCCAGAAGCCGGGAAAGAGTCATTCTGCTTTTCTCCCAGTTTGCTGCAGCAAGACTGTATTAATGATGCAAGAAAAATGAAACCAGACAAGAGACAAAACACCCCTCCCCCACCCCAACCCAGAGAGAGAGGGAGGGGATAAAGAGAGTAGGCTTGTCTATGTCCCCCAGTCTGTCCTGCTGTCATTGTGTTGGGTCTACACTTAAACAGGGGGCTGAGCCTCTGTCACCCCGCTTGTGTTTACCGCCTGCCTGTTTAACCATCCAAGAGCAGCTCTCACAGGCCTCCATTAAAACATGAGTTCATCCAGCCTGGTTTTCCCAGAGGACTGCCTTGCCTGCCTGGAACTGTGTGTTCCCCTCTCTCGGGAACACCTCCGGCTCCCAGCCAGAACTACGGCCTCCTGGTCTACCCAACCCCCAACAGATGGGTGGGTTCATTAGTTACTTTCTTTTCTCTTTGCTGTAACAAAATACAACAAAGCAGCATGGGGGGTGGGGTGGGGGGACAGGGTTTGTTTTGGCCCACCGTCTAACAGCATGGTTCATCTTGGTAGAGAAAGATTGCAGCATGGGGCCAGGAGGCTGGGGCCCTGCAGTCAGGAAGCAGAAAGAGGTGAACGCTGGTGCCTGATGGCTTTCTTCTCTTCATTCAGTCAGGGACCCAGGCCATGGGATGGTGCTGCCTCCTCAGTTAACCTTCTCTGAACGCACACGCACAGACACAGGGACCCGGAGGTGAGTTTCCATGGTAGATTTGCATCCCTTCAAGTTGACAAGGAAGATGAATGTGAGCATCGACAGGCCTGTGGAGTCTGACTTAGGTGTCACTCTCCAACCCTGGACTCTTCAGCTAGGGGAAGGGCTCAGACTTGGGTCTCTGCATCTGGGGTTGCCGGAGGTCAGTATTAAGACAAAGAAAGACAGAGTGAGGCTGAGGAGAAACTGGAGACAGGAGCCTAGTAGAAGCCTCCAGGTCTGGAGTGCTAAAAATCCCAGAACCTGCAGTTTCTGCCAAGTGGGTAGAGCAGGGGTCAGGGTACTCCGCCCTTTTGCCCTCTCCCAGACTGTTTCATTTCCCAGGACTCTTCCTGCATTTCAGTCTGTGAGGCTAACCTCTGAAGGAGGCCGGCTGCAGGGACAGAAGAGGCCTACGGCTTAAAAGCTCCGAGGAGTCCAGCGGCCAAAGCACTTAGCGGAGCCCTGCTGCAAAGTGATTCTTCTGACTATGTATTCAAAACAAAACCCCCTTTAAAAGCCTGGAGACGAATGCTCAGATATTCACATTGATTGCCTCAGCTAATGGATCACGGGGAATAATTCTTCCTCCCTCATACATTCTTATTTCTTAAATTAAATTATGAATTATAAAAGTAATACAGGAATAAAGGTTTGCTCTAAGTTTCTGATGATATGATGTATTTGGAATAAAAACCCAAATGCTTCAAAAATTACACACACACATGTATACACACACACACACACATATGGAGAGAGAGAGAGAGAGAGAGAGAGAGAGAGAGAGAGAGTGCTGGCCCAAAGGCTGGCTTCCCCATCTCTCCAGTGCCGAGCCCACACCACATGACCACAGCCAGCAGCTTGGTCCATCCATAGACCTTGTGTTGGTTTTGTTTCATTTGGTTTTTTATTTTCATTGTAGGGTACTGGAATGGAATCCCAAAACTCACACACGCTAGGCAAGCATCTGAGCTACACCCCAGGCCTCACTGTTATACAGACTTGGACAGCTGCCTGAGAGTTAGGCTGAGGGTTACACCATTGGACAGGGACCTCTGGGACACTGGTCCCCTGCTGGCTCTATTCCCAGAAGTGTCCCAAGAACATAAAGGTTCCCTCTCACCCAGAAATTATTGACAGTCAACTATGCAAAAGGGTATCCCTGGTAAAATATCCTGGAGCAACCAAGAATTTAAATCAGATTGAACAATTTCTAAAAGTAAATCTCTATACAGTGAAAAATGCAAGGGGCAGGGCACCTTGAGGGGCCAGGGCATCTGTGTCCTGCATGGGGGTGAAGGCTGCTCAGCCCCAATTGCCCAACCTCCCAGCCTGACCTTCACCCCAGCAGGCATAAGGCCTCTAATTGAGACTCGGGTCCCTGGCACTCTCCAGAGTCATAAGGAAAATGACAGTTATCATTCCCAGAGGAACCCCAACACTCCAGACTAGACTGCCTCAGTGCCAGGTTCCTGACTGCCTGGCCTGGGTTTCCAGCCTCGTTCAAGAGCATCTTTCTCTTTCTTGACTCCTAGATTGCCACAGTGACCACCAGATCAGCTGCCCCCGTGGAAATCTGGGCTCTGGTAGTTATCACTGACCCAGAAAGAGCATGGAACTCGGGTATGCGCAGCAGGAGATGCCCCAAGCTCCTTCAGAACTTACTTCCTTGGTGTTTGACCTATAGACGCAAAACAAATGGAGACAGTTAAGCTAGAGACAGGGATGTGGTGGTGTGGGGGAAGACCAGCCAGTAAACAGATATGGTTTATATTGTATATTCAGCCATTTTCAAAAGGATGTGATCCTAGCACTCATCTGAAGGACATAAGTTCAAAGCCATCCTGTTCTATATAAGGGAGTCTCAAATATATAAATAAAAGATGTTTACAAAGAGTTTTTAAATAACTTAGAAGGATACATGGAACAGTAAATCTACAATAGGTTTTGAAAAATAAATGCCTCTCAATGACAGAGCTCGTGAACATGAGGAATACTGAATATTCTCTCTATCTTGGAAATTCTTCAGGCCCATCAGCCTATTAAAGGTTCAGAGAAGTCTTTCATTCCAGCCGCTTATTCAACTTGATTTAATCCAGAATGTTTTATTGGATATCAAAGCCCTTTTCTATAGGGCAGGGCTGCTGGGGACCTCACGGTCCATTCATCTGAGACGATGTTTATCACAGCATGTCAACAGTCACTCATACGGACCCTGTCGTCAACCCTCCTGCACTAAGGGCTACATCACGCAGACATGAACCAGTGCCCTGCCTGGCTATCGGAGGACCCCCACACACACACTGGCCCAACTGGACCCTGACCTTTGGCCTGGCTCTAACTGGACATAGCCTTCCACATGCCAGGATAGTGTGAACATCTTCCTCAGGTCACTGATCAGCAGGTGGTCCCCCAGCACACATGCTCATAGATGCCTCCTAACACACACACACACACACACACACACACACACACACCTGTGAGTATGTGTCCATCTGCCTGTCTCTCCAGACACTGGAGTGTGAATTTTAAAGCTCAGCACAGGTGGCCATCAGCAGCTTATCCCTCAGTGACTGGCCCACAGTTTAGGGGTGGGTTCGTAGTGTATCGTAGTCAAAGAGCGTGAAGCAGGAGTCACTAGTTGGAGCCTCCAGGAAGGCTCTTCAAAGAGCATCAACTCTCACCCGTCCTTATGCCCTCCCCCTTTCTTCCTTCTTGGTGCACGGAACTGTAGCAGCCGTCCTTGGTGATGAGGTAGGCTGTAGATAGACAGAAGCCAGGAATGCACCCGGGACATGAATGATGGCATTGAATCTGCCTAAACTGCCCATGTCTGGACTTTTTTTTTCTTTCCTTTTGCAATGCCAGGGATCAAACCCAAGGCTCAACGTAAAGTTCCCAACCACTAAGACTTGCACCAAGCCGTGGCCCTCTTGTTCAATGAGTGCATAACAATCCTGTCTCGTCTGCACCGGTGTTTGGAGGGCCTGAGTTATGCTCAGCCAAACACGTTTGCTAATGGATTCAACCAAACTGTCCCTGCACGGGAAAGACAGACTGACGATTGACTCAGCACCATCCACAGGGATTAGTGACAATGAGATAGAGACATCTTGGTGACAGCAGTGAGGGCCTAATCACTGCCACCTTAGCCTGCTGTGACCCTCAAGAGTAGGGGAATAGAGATCTGTGTCAGTCAGAGCATCTACCTGTCAGAAGGGAGACAAAAGAGAAATTAGACTAAAGGAAAAGCCCCCATTTCTTGCACAGGTGAGTTTGACCGAGAGTCAGTTGCCTTCAGTAACTACATGTCCAGCTGAGCTCAGGGTCTGGACTGTGCTCAGGGTCTGGACTGCGCTGTCCAGCTCCACTGTTATCCTCCTGCAGCAGCTCCATGTCCTATAGTCTTTCCAGCCTGTGTAGAAGAAGCCCCTGAGACTAGACTTCAGAAACTCTGATCATGGAGGAGAAATCACTGCAGGATTCCGGATGGTTCTATACTTCTTTCCAATCTCTGCCCTTTGATCCTCCCTGCCTTGCCCCCACGCCTACCCAAAGGCTCCCTGGCTAAAGTCCCCACTCTCAGAGGCAGCCACTCTCCTGAAGCTATGAGCTGTCCAGCCATGTTCCCCTTCTCAAGCTCTCTGCGACACTGACAGGAGCCAGCATTAATTATAAACAATGTGGTCAGCACATTTCACAGCCATCGTTGCCTACTGGGCAGGGGATGCCCCTCTCTCTCATCTGCCTAACAGCAATCTGCCCCCGAGACAAAGGGACTCTGAGAGGTGAGGCTCCCTGTCTCCAAGCTGCAGGCAACTCCAGCCTGGGTTGGACTAGATCGGTGGTGATATCAAGTATAAGAGGCCATTCCCATGCCTCCCCCATAGGTGGGAGGGAAAGCCTGCGGTTCAGGAAGACCCATTAAGACAAGAAAAGTAAACAGAAAACCAGGGAAGGACAGAGAGCTGGGATGCCTCCAGTCGGTGAACCTTCTGTTTCCTTGTCCTGGTGAATTATTCATCCTCGTGGCCAGGCAGCACATCAATAATACAGGAGGCAGCAGCCTGGGCGGGGCCCAGATTCCAGTTGACCCACTCAGCCGCTAAAGGCTCTAGGGAAATAGTGGTGCCGATTATGGGATGTTACTTGAGGACTCTGAAACCCAGCTGCCCTCAGTGGTCCCAGGGTCAGTGTCAGGGGCTGCAGTCAGAGAGGAAGGTCTTTTGCAATCTTCCTACTTCCTCTGTCTACAGGGGGGCCACTTGGGAATGGTGTCCAGGTGGGATGGGAATGGGATGGGAATGTCTATACAGCCAGGAGTGCAAGAGGCAGTGAGCTTCCCAAGGTGCCTTCTTTCCTCCACCCATAGGTTGGGTACTTCTTTTAATGCCACCAGGAGATTCTCCGGGGTGGCCAAGATGAGCAGCCTGTCCTAGAGTGGCTCATTCCTTTACATGAGTGGATTAAGGCCCATAGGTAAATGGTGGTCTGCCCTAGACAATACAGCCAGTATATGGAAGACAGCACATGGTTCCTGTGCTTGGCTCCTGGGCACCCAGAATGGTGGGTCGGGGAGGAAAAAGGGTGAAAGACAGCTGATATTTGGGGGCATACAACAGTGAGCAGAAACGTCCAGGTTCTAGGATAAGCAGGCCTCAGGCTGTGTCTCAGGACATCACTATCCAAGACCCTCATGTGTATACATCTCTCATCTGCGCTCCCAGCTTCCCACATCCTCAGGGTGGTGGGAGCCCTCCCCTGTGTACGAGTGGTGTGTTAGTCACTATTCAGTTGTTGTGATGAAACACCATGACCAAGGCACTCATAGAAGGAAGGGGGTGTGTGGACTTACAGTGGACGTCCAGAGGGACAAGAGTCCATTGTGACAAGGAATCATGATGGCAAGGGCAGGCACGGTGACAGGCACAGAAAACAGGGGGCTTACATCTTGAATTGCACAAGAAATAGGGTAGAGAGAGAACTAGCAGTGGCAAGAGTTTTTAAAACCTCAGTTAGGGTTTTACTCAGTTAGTCTTAGTCGGGGTTTTACTGCTGTGAACAGACACTATGACCTTATAAAGGACAACATTTAACTGGGGCTGGCTTATAGGTTCCGAGGTTCAGTCCATTATCATCAAGGTGGGAGCATGGTAGCATCTAGGCAGGAGGAGCTGAGAGTTCTACATCTTCATCTGAAAGATGTCTAGCAGAATACTGGCTTCCAGGCAGCTAGGATGAGGGTTTTAAAGCCCATACTCACAGTGTCACGCCTACTACAAAAAAGACTACACCTACTCGAACAGGGTTACACCTTCTAATAGTGCCACTTCCTGGGCTGAGAATATATAAACCATCACAACCCACCTCCAGTGACATATGTCCTCATCAAGGCCACATCTCCAAAGCATCCTCGATAGCTCCACCAACTGAGGACCAAATAGTCAAATACCAGAGCTCAGGCAGGTGGTGGCACAGCACATGCTTTTAATCCCAGCAGTTGGGAGAGGCAGAGGCATGTGGATCTCTGAGTTTGAGGCCAGCCTGGTCTACAGAGCGAGTTCCAGGACAGCTAGAACTTCGTGGAGAAATTATGTCTTAGCACACATACAACAAGTACTCCGGGAGAAAGACCCTCCTCAGAGCAGAGTGGCCACTCAGGAAGCAACCCCGTCTCCCCTTCAAGGCTGGTGCTTTTGTTGTGTTTTGTTTTTGAACTCTTTTAAGAATCTTCCTCCCCTAATTTAGGGTTGATCCCTTTGAAGAAAGTCAAGGTGGTGGCTGATAGTTGCTTATGTAAATGTGACCTGATCTGGCCTTGAATTACTGGGCCAGTCCATCAGAAAGGGGCCTTTATCATGGGAGGAAAAAAGACTTCCACAAGGATGGCAATGTCTAAGATGGCGAACTTCTTCCTCACCCTCCTTCACTGAGACAAAGCAGCTTAAAACAACGGCCTAGTGGGCTTTTCCTCCCATGCCTTGGCTCTCTGGAGCACTATAGGCCTGGCTAGCCTTGAACTCACAGAGATCCACTTGCCTATGCCCAGCTTTTATAGAGGGCTTTTAAGGCCTAGAGAGAGCTCCTTGTTACCCAAACTACTTTTATCTCTTTAGAAAAGAACAGAAAAGAAATAAAAGAAAGAAAGGAAAAAAGAAAAGAAAACACAAAAAAAGAACAAGACAAGACAAGACAGTCTGGAATAGTGGCACACTTCTTTAATCCCAGCACTCTGGAAGAGGAATCAGGTAGGAAGAACTCTGGGAGTTCAAGCCAGCCTGATCTACAATGTGAGTACCAAGACAGCCAGTAGAACTACAGAGTGAGACCCTGCCTCAAAAACAAAACAAAACAATAACCCACAAGTTTTTACCTTATTTTATTTTATGTTTATGAATGTTCTTCATACATGTGTATAGGGAAAATAGTTCATGTTTGGTGCCCATGGAAGTCAGAAGAGGGTGTTGAATCCCTTGAAACTGGAATTATAGACAGTTGTGAGCTGTTGCCATGAGTGCTGGGAATCAAACCTGGGTCCTTTGGAAGAGCAGCCAGCACTCTTAAGCACAGAGCCATCTCTCTGGTCCCCAAGGACTGCCCTGAGTCTCCATTGATCTTTGCTAACAGTGCGTCTCTGAATACTGTCTCAACTCAGGAGGACAAACGAATTCTCTCAGCGGTGTTAGGAGGGTTAAGACCATGCTGGTGCCCAGTATAAAAACAGTGTTAGCCTCACCCTACTTGACTGAGGGTCCACAGTAAGAAGAGCTGCCACCAGGGTGGTGTCACCACAACACGGGTGAACAGGCATTTGCATGAGCACCATCATTAGAGCTACTGAGACAAACAGCAAACATAAAACCTATAACAACCAGGCCACAGCCATCTGGAAACTGAGTCATGATATCTTCTTATACAGACATTTAGATCCCGACCCACCCACCCCCCAGGACTCATGGCATCTCACACGAACAGCCAGTCTCAAGAAGAATGGAGCTCACTGTGAAATTCACCTCTTGGCAAGACAGCGAGAGGGCAGCCTGTCCCCCCCACCCCCAGATACCAGGGAAATCTCCTGATGGGCCTACTCGTCTGATGCCTTTACCTGACCTCATGGGGCAGGTCTCTAAACTGCTGCTCTACACCTACCTATCCAGGCAGCTCTCCAGCCCCACAACAAACAACAAATTCACCCCTTCCCACCTACCACTTCCCTTTAGATAAATATCACATGATCCAGGAAGCCTGTCCTTTTTCCTTTATGTCTCTAGGGTCCAGTATAAGGCCTGTCACACAGTAAGTCTTTAGTACAAGTTTGTGATGGGAGAGAAGAGAAAGGGGTCCCTCAAGGAAACCACACTGCCTCCCCCTTCTAGGCAGAGCATAGGACTCTGTCCTGCTCTGAGACAGGACACCCCACCCCCATCCTCATGGTATCTGCAATGTATCTGCCTCTTCCAGGGACAAATGGAGGATTTCCGCATGGTTCTTCTCTTTGCCAGTGGGTATCCAGGGCCTGTGCTGACTGACAGGTTCTCCTTGGGGAGAACTGGGGTCACTGGTGGATGCTCAGTTCAAAGCATGCAAACAGTCTGTTTATTCCCCCTCGAGAAAAATAGAAAAGACAGCGGAGTACACACACAGGGAACATATATGCTCAGCTTTATTTCTTTCCATGCCAAGAAATACAGAGTCACTAGTGTGTGTGGCAGGGAGGAGGCGGTTCTTGCTGTTCACCAGGATGTCCAAAGAGAGACTGAGCCGCTCCGCTCAGTCACTGTGCTCATAGAGCTGGCCGCTGAACTGAGCCAGAGCTGGGACCACAGGGCCCCGTCCCTCCTAGTGTCAGTGGGAACTGGGGGCCCAGAGAACTCTTGCTCACTCTCCTCCAATCCTAATGTCTCTCTCCTCCTGCCCTGGGCTCCCCTCTGCCCAGGGGATATCTCTGGAACCTCTAGGCTGTGTCCCTGGAACCACAGGAAGGTTCCCAGGTTGTTCTTGCCTGGATGGAAGAATGTTCTAGCTAAGCCATTCCCTAATGTAGAGACTCCGCTTGTGCCAGGCTTAAGTGTGAATCAGTGTGTGAGTGTGTGTGTGTGAGTGTGTGTGTGTGTGTGTGTAGGGTGTGACTGGCAGGCCTCGTGTACAGCTAGCTGTGACTAGGAGATGAGAAGGGATGACTAGGGATGACCTGGACTCCAGTGATGAGGAAGCCATCATGACTCCCTAGACAGTATCTGGCCTGGGAGGGCCTTTAGGAAGCTACCCACTCAGGATCAGGAGTCTGTGATAAGCTGTCCTTTAGAAAGCACAGCTCACCTGTCCCAACCTCTCAAGTCGCCCACATATTCTGGGGTCACATGCTTACTTCCCACAGAAAATGAGGACATCCCTAGTTTGGTTTCAAAGATCCCATAAAGGGCGTGCAGCCAGTTCCTGCTTTAGGAACATAAGTCCAAGTTTACTTCCTCAATGGGGGCCTGACTTAGGGGCACCAAGCCCTGAGAGACACTCCCAACCCTTCAGCCCTCCCAGCAGCTGCTCTGACTTTATCTGGAAACCCCAGAGTCTCTCCCAGCAACCCATGCTCTGGGCTAGCTATGCCTTGCCCAGCGTCTCTGAGATTGTAGGAAGCCCAAGGGAAGAGGGCTCAGGATCCTAGTTTTCCTAAAAGGAAGTGAATTTCCAACTCCCAACCAGTGTAGGTGTGGTACTGGACCTGTTTCCCTGTTGAAGCCAATAATAACCCTGGCTACTGGGCAGAGGAAGCCCCCCTCTGCCGGGTCTGAGCTGAAGGTGGTGATGGTAGTGGTGGTGGTGGTGGAGTATGACATTGGGTAGATGGGCTCAGAGCAGGCAAGGCCAGAGGGTGAAGCCCCCATGGGTACAGCCTGCACCAACCCCCCCCCAAAAAAAAACTGGATAAAGAGAGATGCAATGAGCATGAAGCTGTTTGGCAGAGGATTTTGTTTTTGTTTTTGTTTTTGTTTTAGCTTCCTTCCCATCTTCTGCTCCGTCCTAAGACAAGAGGCTATGGCTACTGGGCCTTTGCTTCCTGTCCTGGTCCCACTCCCCAGACTGCCCTTTGAGCTGAACCTTTCCTGCTAGACTCCTTGAGCTCCACATCAAGAAATAACAAACCTTACTAAGAATTCTCTCGCCCTCTCCCTTAGAAGCTGCAGTGACTCCCCAGGGCCTACAAATAAACAGGAGAGTCCAGTAGGAGTCTCAAAGCTACCTCTAGGGAAAGCCTTTGTTGCTGCGGATGGCCAGGGATGTAAGACCAGGCACAGAACATCCGTAGAGCTCGGCTAACAGTCTGAAGCCAGGATTCAGCTCTTCTGTGTGGGTTCCCCTGAATCCCCTGTATAGGTCTCCTGGGTTACTCACGTGGGTTACCAAGGTGGGATCTCAGACCTCCAAAGAGTCAGCGGCAAGAGAGAGAAAACAAACCCTGCCCCTCCCCATGGCTGACCTGAGACAGGCCAAGTTCTAGGGCTTCCAGGTTGGTGCCCACAGACTACAGCACAGGTGGAAATCAAGAGGCAGATCTGTGGTTCTGGGAGATAGTCTGGATCCAGAGTCCTTGGTAGAGAAGCCTCAGCGTGATGTTCAGCAAGAGCACCAGGTCTGTGATGCTATCCCTAGCCAGTCATCAATGGAGGATTTCCGCATAGTTCTTCTCTTTGCCAGTGGGTATCCAGGGCCTGTGCTGAGTGACAGGTTCTCCTTGGGCTCTGGCTGGGGTCACTGGTGGATGTTCAGTACAAAGCATGCAAACAGTCTGTTTATTCCCCCTCGAGAAAAATAGAAAAGACAGCGGCCAGGAGGCGCTCACGTTCATAGACACCCAGGGCTTCTTTCTTGGCCGCAGGCTGGTTTTCTTCCCGTTCTGGCAGTTTACTCTACGTAAGTCCCAGGAATTGTGGGAAGAGAACAAGCCCGAGAACTGAGGTCAAAAGGCGAGAGACATGACTATGAGATTGAGTCCACGGCCAACTTCATTCCAGACTTTCCTTCCCATCTGCCGTAGGCTGACAATGGAGTGATGTGGAGATTTCCCTCCAAGTTTGTGCTTTTGGAGCTTGGGGACAGGTGGGCACTCAGCAGCCACCATCCTGTCCTTTGTAATGTGTGGGGACATGTGTTTGGACTCTCCAGCTGGCCGGCATCTGCCTCCGCTAGAAACAGCTCCCGCGGTTACTTGGAAACTGTAAAGAAAAGAAAGGTTATAGTGAAACTGCGCTGAGAACACTGGGTCTTCGGGGCCTGATTTAAAGAGCCCTGAGCCCCTGCTGAAGTCCAGGGTCAGGGTCTGCTTTGTTTGGGGCTCGAACTCCAGCCAATGGGAAGACTGCGGTCTTGCTGATTGGGTAGAGGGTGATCATGTGACACCAAGTGGATCAACTAAAATCAATTCCACGACTTTTTTAGAGGCGTTTGTTTTAAAAGACCAGCTTCTGCCTCCCAAATACTGAAATTAAAGACGTGAGCCACCACAGCCAGCCTAGAGGTGATTGATTTTCTTTCAGGCAGAGTCTCACGTGGCCTATGGCTGTCTCTAAACCCACTGGCCTTGATCTTCTGGCCTTCAGCATCCACGTCCCAAGTGGTAGGATGACAAACACATGCCACAATGCCCGTACACCACTCCTTAAAAATTTACTGCTTAACTGATTTGCATGCTTGCCTCTCCTAAGACACCGTTATCCCTGGTGGTTGTCACCAGGAGAGACGCTGCCTAGGAAGGAAGCCAATGCACCGAAGACAGAGCAAGCACGCGACAGAGTCCTGCCGCTCCCTTCCAAGTACCTAGATACAGCTTCGCACCAAACCAGCGCATTCCATCCTGAAGTTTCGCTTATGAAAGCTACAAATTTCCTTTGCCAAGCTGAATTCAGAAGTTGTCCAGGCAACAGTGAGAAGCAGCAAACCAAGTAACCCGGGACATGGTAAGTGACAGAGATACAGTGCCTCAGGCTGCTGCCTCCAGCCGCTCACAGGCTGCTCACACCCATCAGACCCCACGCTGACGGAGAAAGCTTACGGAATGTGAAACTTCGTTTCCACAGAAATTGAGTGGAGGATCTGAACTCTGAGTCCAGGCAAGCTGACCAAAACCCTGTACACATGCTTCTCCTGAGTAGTCAAGACTGCCTGTGACCTCAGGCCCTGAGCACTTCCTGTTCTAGGCCAGCGCGTCCCTCACTGGTACATGAATTGGAAATCTATTGGAATGCGGATTCTGGGCTGGGAGTTCACACTGTAGGAAGTTGCTTCTCTCGCATGAATGAGGCCTGGAGTCCCAACTTAAGCACCACCAAAGAAAGAGGGAGACGAGAAGACAGATTTCCCGTCAGTGGGTTCAGGGTGGGGTCTGAGAGTCTAAAATAGCCCCAGGCGATACCTTGCAGAGGGACTATGGAACACATTTTGAATAACAGCAAGATCTTTAGGGGTGAGGCTTGGATTGATCTCTGAAATAAACAGAAATGTCCAGTGCAGCCCATGCTTCCTGCTTTCCTCCTAATAGCTGCTCGCTTCTGGTCTAACCCTGACTATGTGGCAAGGAGCCTATTCACCAGTATCCAGAGCCATCTCTTCCATTATCCAGAGTGATGTCACAAAAGCCCTCCACGATGGAGGCTTCGTCTCTGTACTTCATACTTGAAAATGCAAGGTTCAGCCAAATGGGGCACTGGCCCGGGTCCCAGGCCATCAAAGTTGAGACTGGAATTTGTGGCCTCTGATTCCTAGGCTGGTGCCCATTCTACACTCTTATCGATCCACAAGTCCGGGCATCAGATGAGTCAGAAAACCCATCCTCACCTAAACGGTCCTGACTGGAGGGAAAGGCTACAGCTACACCCTCATTGCTCTGCTCCGTGCCTCACCTGTGAAGTTGACAGTGACAGCCACAATGATGATGACGATGCCCAGGATGATGAAGGTGATGCTGAGTAGCCGCGCCAGGCGGCCCAGCCTCCGCGCCCCATCCAGGTCCCCCTGCTGCACACTACTTCGAGACTGCAGAGAGAGGGCAGAGAGACTTCAGGAAGCTTGTCCGTTGGTCCCATGGACATGGAAGCTATGCAGTGCCCTGGTGAACGTCCCCGCCACCCACAGTCTAGCAGGCTCCTCGGGGACACATGGCCTGTGCTCGGAGAGGAGACCCTGTCCAAGGGGACTGCTGGGCAAAGGACCAAGTAATGCCAGGTACTTCCTCTCAGGTTAGTGACAGGGCAGTCACTCTCTCTGCTCACAGTATGCCTGATCCCCTTCTTCTGTGACCTCCTCCTGGCCACACAACCAGTGGCCTCTCTCTAGTTCTTCCCACGACTGTGACCTTGTTCAACACAGCCCACCTTTGATCCCACAAGGAAAGCGAGGCTGGGGTGGGTCAGCTCCCATGAGTGGCTCACTTCTCCGTGGGCTTCCCTCCTCTGAGACCCAGTCATCGAGTGAAAGCAGGTGGATGGGGGTGGATGCGGCTGATGCAGGTGGAGTGGCGAACAGTGAAGACTGTAAGTCAGGGCATCACCTGGGAAAGCCCAGGCCACCTTAGTGGGAGATGTATCCAAACATTTACAAGGGTGACCCTTGGCTCCCAAGGAGAACCCTTGCGCTCCTCCTAGTACAGCCCAAGGCTATGTGACAGCCAGGGCTGGCTCCATGTCTTCAGAGTCCTTACCTTAGAGTCCCTCTGACCCTCTTGGGCTCCATGCACTTGCCCAGAACTCTAGGCCACCCAGGCACAGAGGGGTGTGACTGCTTTCAGGCCACAGACAAGCTGGAGGCTTCCTCTCAGTACTTTAGATTTGAAGACACAAGGTTCAGCCAGACAGGACACTGGCCCAGGTCCCAGGCCATCAGAGCTGAGACTGGACTCATGGCCTCCACTCTCGGTCCCTTTCCACTTTCCTTTCTATTGATCCATCAAGTCCAGGCACGAAGTGAATTTGTTTTGGAGATTTGTGGTGCTCAGGATAAAACCCAGGGCTCTGCCTGTGCTCAGCAAGCACTTTTACTAGTGAGCTTTGCCATCAGCCCTTAAAAGGAATTTATACACACACACACACACTCACTCACACAGACATACACACACACTCATACTTACACACTCACACACACACACACATACACACACAGCTTTGTACAGGGTCTTGCTAAATTACTTGGTCTGATCTTAAATTCATTCTATAACCCAGGCAGTGGTTGAACTCTCAAGTAGTTGGGGTCCCAGGTCTGCACTGTCGGGTCAGGCCATAACTCATAGAGGCTCCGGTTGTGTGCAATAGGGACATATAATCAAGTGCCTTGATGGTGATGATGGTGGTGGTGGCGATGACAGTGACTAACTGAGCCCTTTACATTTTTACCAGACAGCTTGCTCAGGACGGCACCTAGAGATCTTACCTGTCTTCAGAATCATCCTAGCTGGCAGGTGCTGCCAGGGACATGGCCTCTTTTTTCTGATCATGATGTGGAACCCCACCCACCCCTGCACTCTCTCCCTGATGCAGGAACCCCTCACCTCTGCACTCTCTCCCTGATGCAGGAACCCCCCACCTCTGCACTCTCTCCCTGATGCAGGAACCCCCCACCCCTGCACTCTCTCCCTGATGCAGGAACCCCCCCACCCCTGCACTCTCTCCCTGATGCAGGAACCCCCCCCCACCCCTGCACTCTCTCCCTGATGCAGGAACCCCCCCACCCCTGCACTCTCTCCCTGATGCAGGAACCCCCAACCCCTGCACTCTCTCCCTGATGCAGGAACTCCCCACCCCTGCATTCTCTCCCTGATGCAGGAACCCCCCACCTCTGCACTCTCTCCCTGATGCAGGACCCCCCCACCCCTGCACTCTCTCCCTGATGCAGGAACCCCCCACCCCTGCACTCTCTCCCTCATGCACCCCCCACCCCTGCATTCTCTCCCTGATGCAGGAACCCCCCACCCCTGCACTCTCTCCCTCATGCAGGAACCCCCCACCCCTGCACTCTCTCCCTCATGCAGGAACCCCCCACCCCTGCACTCTCACCTTGTCCTCCTTTTGCCTCTCAGATTCTAACCCATCCCTTGCCTGTATCCCATCCCGAGTGATGGCCACTACAGAGTGGCCC